>NW_021771741.1:0-730 GCF_005508785.2 Acyrthosiphon pisum | reverse complement strand
TTATCTATTATTAATAATAATAATAATAATAGATAAATGTTATTAACTATAATGATATATGTGTAAGCAGTGGCGGCGCGAGAGGATTTTTGTGAGACAATTGTCTCACAGCTAAAAGGGGTGGTGGGTGGGTACTGGGTAGGTACCTATAGTGGATAGTCAGTTCTGAAAAATATTGAGTGACACAACGTATCAAATAAATAAATAAATAAACTATTTATAAGTTTTTAATTGAAAGGGTGCTCGCCAGCTTATGGTAATCGGTAAAAAAGACCAAGGAAAAAAAGAACAATTTTTAAAAATATATTAATTGATTATCATAAAAAAAAAAGTTATTGATATCAAATTATTATCATTTAACAAAATTAAATATTAATGATATTGTGTCGTGCGTGCTACAGCAGTTAAGAAATTTTCAAATTATAATATAAATATTAAAAAATAAGGTATAATTAAATATTTGAGTAAATAAATAATTGATTTTGTTTGTATGATTTTTTGGCATAAATCTGGTTTAGAAACCTATCGATTTTTCAAATTTTTTTTTCCAACATGTGTATTTTAGGGTTCTTTATAAGAATGTAAAAAAAAAAAATCCCAGAGAAACTTCGTTTTGACGTTATTGATAAGAAACTTCAATAACTATATATTTTCGTTACGCGTATTTTTAAAAAAAAAATACTTAGAAATTAGAACTGAATATTATTAATTTTTTTTTCATAATGTCTGG
>NW_021771740.1:0-947 GCF_005508785.2 Acyrthosiphon pisum | reverse complement strand
GGACTTTCGGCTTTGCCCAGGTCAACGACAATGTCACCAACTTTGGTTTTCTCATTCCTGTGACCGTGGCTCCGGAGTTAACCCTGACTCCTGGATGACTTAACTGTCTCCTCAAATGAGGAGCGACTAATAGATACCTAACATGGACAATAATACGTTTTGACATCAACATGATAATACCACGTTTTTCTTTGATGTTAAATATGGCAATATCACGTTATGTATTGAACATCAGTTTTAAAAACGATTTTATTCACAAAAGTAATCGGTACAATTTAATTCTGACTGCAAAATCGAATTCCTCGCATTTTTCCCATAAAAATCGATGTTGAACTCGATTTTTGAAATTTTGGCAGTACTACGTTTTGCATTTTCACCCTTCAATTTTGATATTGTATGATATTAATAGATAATTATTGATTCCAAATTTCCAGTTCATAAAATATAAATTTTGTATTTTTGTTTTAAATCAAATGCAAGGGAATAACATGCAAATCCAATTAATTTCCATACTATAAAAGTATTCCGAATAAAGTATTCAGAATAGTTTCAAAAGTATTCAGAATACATCACAAAATACTTTTGGAAATAGTATTCTAAAAGTATTTGGAATACTTAAAAAGTATTCGGAATACTACCCAAGACTGAATTAGGATATGCCGGATGTGGTCTACCTACAGCCGGGTGGTATTTACACGAACTTATGATCTTTCAATCTTCATTCACTATGTTTATACTTTATAACATTATACTTTACAACTTTCGAGTTTCGATAACAATGCTTCGACAGTTCGTAAATGTATGGTCATATGGAGACATGGAGTATAGACTCGGCACTCGGACGCCTGACGCAGTGACGCTCGGTACGTCACTTATTGTGCGACACTACAATATTTAATCAACATATTATTTTGGCATTCGATATGGAGGCAAATAATTTGATTTAA
>NW_021771739.1:0-990 GCF_005508785.2 Acyrthosiphon pisum | reverse complement strand
GCTCCTAGAATATTGTTTCAAAGGCAGATGAAAAATATTAAAAATCGTTAGTCACAGTTTTTTTTTTTAAGCATTTAAAGTTCAAAAAATGACAAAATATGGAAAATCACGAAAATTTGCAAATTATTTCGAGTTATAAATTCATAAAAATTTTCTTTTTAAATCTAAGATTTTAAAATGTAATACAAGATTCCTTTATAGGATAATCTACCTTTACCAAAAAAAAAATGTCTATAAGAAACTCAAATTAAATTTTTATGGGCGTTTGAAATTCATATTTTTAGAACATTTGATATTCACTCGATTTCTTACGTAACGATTTTCTTATTTTGTTGTAATTAAAAAACGAGTGACTGTAGAAACTTGAAAATTTCACTGAATGTTTATATTAGCATTTTATATACGATAAAATTTTTAAAATAATTTGACTCTTTTTGAGCTGTTTACGGACATTGTAAGTTTTCAATTTTTTTAGTTTTTTTTTTCTATAAATATCAATAAAGTTTTATCTGTTGGGCCAAAGAGTGTATAAATTTAATACAAAACTCCTGATATATTGTTACAATATCAGTTGAAAAATATTAAAAATACATAGGCACAATTTTTTTTTATAAGCATTTAAAGATCAAATTTTGACAAAATTTATCAAATTTTAATTTGAAAAATTATTTTGTAGTTAAAAATTTATAAAATGTTCAATTTTTGTATCTAAGAATTGAAAATTTAAAACAAGATTCCACGTAAGTAATTAATTCTGTTACCAAAAAATCTAAAAAATACATTTACACAGTTTATTTTTATAGTCATTTTAAGTACAAATTTGGACGAAATTACATATTAAAAACCTAGGATAACTATTTTAGTTATTTTGTTGTGATTGTATAATATTATTCGTGGGTACTTGAAACTTCTAAAGTATACTATTATATATCTATGATAGTACCACGGTTTTTTGTTGATGTATAACGCGTTATAAGTACCTAATACATA
>NW_021771738.1:0-1312 GCF_005508785.2 Acyrthosiphon pisum | reverse complement strand
TAAGCAACGAAGTTAAGAAGCAAATTGATGACTATAAATAGTAAAAACATACCAATTTTAACATTCGACATTACGGTTGATCCCTAACGATTTCAGATCGTATATAAAATGTAATGGGATACTACACTTTGAGTATCCCGTATAGTATAGCACCTGTATTCGGGTTTTGAAAAACGAGTATATAAGCCACACAATGAAATTCTTCGATCGGAAAAAGCTGTAAATTTAAACACAATTAATTCTATAAAAGTAATGTGTAATATAGCTCAAGGATCATTCAACAACCATCTTCAGAGTCATTCGATTTACGAGTTATTCCCGAGTGAAAGGACAGGGTTGAAAGTAATTCAGTCACCACCAAATTTAATATATTACAAATTGAATAAAACAAATATTGATTCGATAACCGTTCAGTTAAATGATCAAGGTCATAATTCGATTGATAATTTTGGTGAGACATTAACAATTGTGTTACATATTAAACGTTACGGATCTTGAGATGGGTTTAAAATTCAATATAAACCCACTACTTCGGATCAGTACAACTAGTCGTAAGACTAAAGTGCTACCAGCAACATCAAATCAAATAAAAAAATTGACGGTGAAGAATAAAAAAATTTTACAAGCTTTGGGTTATCAATTAAAGCAGAATGCCTGAAAGTGATATTTTGGATATAACTTCACAGTACGAAACGGATTCTAAAATTACAAAAATTGAATATCATTCATACGCACCGTATACAACATCATTTACCCAGACAGCATTTCGGTGATGATTATATTTACAAAATATTTTCTCGTTATAAACAAGGAAATATTCTAACTAATTTATTTTAAAAATATTTTTTCATAATTTCACAGGATATATTTTAAGTAATCTATTTTAGAAATATTTTCTAGGCAAGGAGAAAAAATATTTAAATTTATTGGTTATAATATAAGTTTTTTAATATAAAATATATAATATATAAATAGGGTTTTAATATATTATAAGTTAAGTTTGTTAAGTTTTTTTTATTGCAGTGTTAAATAAATAAAATTATGCATAATATGTTATGATTAAATGTAGGTATATTATACCTACTATTCGTCTAAACGTATTACCTTCATTATAATAATATAATTATTAATAATAAATGTGTAATATGTTTAATTGTTAATAAAAATTCATATTGATAATGGGTGTTATTAAATTCTATTAAAGGCGAGATGCATGGCTGTAAACCGTAACGTTGTGCGCTTACGTGAAAACAGAAAATCGCAAGTTTTAGATGGATATTACTTCCAAAACAATGAATTGAACATTTTTTTT
>NW_021771737.1:6824-10687 GCF_005508785.2 Acyrthosiphon pisum | reverse complement strand
TTTTTTTCACGTTTGCATCTTGCAGTGTCATCAGCAGAATGTCTACCTTTGACTAACCATACCCGTACATATTTTCAGGACAAAATTCAGTGAGTGGAGCCGTGGAGGACCAGCACAATTAATAAATAAAAGTGCAGAGACTGTACTAATATTTAATGATGATCTGAGGGGTGTTATAGTTTTATATATTAAGCTGAAATTTCACTTGCACTCACTTGTAAATATAGGAATAGAAGCTACGGTTTTAAAAAGTATTTTTAAGTCATCCGGAAAACCTTCTTTTCCCCCTTCCAATTTTTATATTTGAAAACCTCGAAAAATATAATTTTCTTTATTTAATTGAAAGTGGCGACACAAGTGGTCTATTTTATGTAATATTATCAAATGTAATATTTTCGACTTCGCCATTATCGGAAATAGACCATTTTTTTAGATCTAATAGGTACGCTAAGACTATCGAGTAAATCTGTGTAATTATATATGTTCTCCTGTTGATGTTTTTTATGTTGACTTACATGTTATGTACTTGATTGTTATCATCCGATTTCTTAAATTATAGGTAGGTACTATATATAATACTATATGGTATCGTCAAATACATAACGGCTAACCAGTCTTGTAAAAGATGCTTTTAAAAAGTATTCAAGTACAGAAACAGACACTTATTTTCTAAAGCATTTAAATACGTATCTGAATACTTGGAAAAAAAAGTATTTAAGTACAAAATATTTAAATACTTTTAAAAATTATTTACAGATAAATTGAATCATTATTAAACTGAATTATTTTTTTTTAGCACCATCTAGTTTTAAATATTAAAAAATATAATAAAACCGGCACGATACAAATGACGTGTTGATACTCGATGCGTTTAAATTTCAACTAATGCACACTCCATAGTTTATAAAATTACAATATTATAACTTGTAATTGCCTATACTTAAGTAGTAAGCACGAAGTATTCGCATATTCTATATCACGGTGAAAATTAATATTACAAAATAATATAATACGAATAAAGGAATCCAATGCATTTTATTTAATTATCAAAAGTGGAAATGTTTACGATTATACATATATATTATGGATACCTACATAATATATTTATATATTGGTACAAATGATTTGTATTTTTCTTTGGTGCGTCAGTGCTTATTATCCGTTTACTACGATACTACCTTACCGATTCCGCGCTTATCCCGGCATGCCGACAGCTGGTTCGCCACCGGTCGAAACCGGCTTGTATGCTCGAAATAGTAATCTACTCTTATGGGCCGGTATTATATTTGACCTATACGTACCAGGACCTCATGCTCTTCCGATTCCGCGCAAAATAGTAAATTAAATAAAACTATAAAAAAAATTAGTCACAAATACCCACCAACATATCAATATATTATCGACACACAAATACAATTAATATTATTATTTACATTCAATATTATAAAATTTATATTCTCTATTAGGTACCGATGGGAAGCTAAATGTAAATATATCTTAGAAAAAAATGAAGGATATACTAAGGATTATATTAAGACTTAGGTGCTCTTAGGCTATGGCAGGAAATCAAAATGCTAATTTATATATAACGCCAATATTTTAAAATTGTTTTAAATAATATGCACCGATAACAATAGTATAAAGACGCTGAAGTACTTTTTCATTATATAAAAAAATATATTTGAATTATTAAATCCTTTTCATAATAATATGTTTTATACTATTTTATAACTCTTTAATTTGTTAATATCCGTCATATTATTTAAGCAAGTAATCAAATATTATATATTTTATTGTTTTATTATGTAACTTTAATGTAATCTTCATTGTAATTTTGACATATTTCTAAGGCAGTTAAATCCAGTCTTTAGTAAAAATTAATAACCCACGAATCTCTCCCATGTGGAATATAAGTTACTTGGATATTTCAAACTGCAACATTTTGAATATAATTGGTTATGACTTCATGACTTATTTATTATATATACATTAACTATTATATTTACCTATAATAGAACGAAGTAGTTTTAAGAATTATTACCAGATATCGCCATACCGGTGAGCCAGTAGGTACTATTATTACTAAATGGGTGTTCTGATTTCTGAATATCATTGTAAGTGGTGTATAAAAGAATTCGATAATTTTGATATGCTTTAAAGTCAGAAGCCCATGAGGGAGGTTAGAGGTTATGTCCCTCTCCCCCCCCCCAACTCACACATAGATCCTCTTATTTGTGTCTTTGGTACTGTATATAAATACTTAATATATTATATTAATATTGTTATTAACTTTTGAACAGGGTAGTATTCAGAGCAGGGCAAGAGGGCATTACGTGGGCTCAGAACCAAAAGGTGCTATCTCAAAATATCAATTTGTTCAGGAGAGCCATTTTAAACTATTTTCAACTTAAAACTGCATTATCTTTTTTCGTAATGAATGATTTTTAATGATTAGTACATCTAAAAATTCACAAAGTTGTTCTGAGTTAACACTAGCAATTTATTTTTCTTAAAATCAAAATGTAACGTAAGAAAAACAAAAATGTAAAAAATTTCCGTTAAGAACCAAAAAGTTCTTCAGATAGAACCTTTTGGTTGTTAATATTTTTTTTTTCACTTAGTTGGAACTTCTTGGTTTTGAATTAAATGTATGTTTTCACTATGATGTTACCAACCTCAAAATAATAAATAATGACATGTAATTGGCTTTTCACTTGAGTATAATAGATACCTAACCTAACCTATATACATGACCGTACCTGTAGAAGGGGTTAAAAGTAACCCCCCCCCCAAAAAAAAAAAAATAAATAAAATTAATATTCAATTAATTAAACATTAAGGTTATAACTTATAAGATTCTGATTTTCATATTTTTCATTAGGGTTTCGTAACCCTGATGACAACATATTTTTTTTTCTATTATAATGATAATAATTGACAAGATCTCGGATCAGAATGTTGAGGCATCCCGTTAAAATAAAGACAAAATAAAAATAATATTTACTAAGGACTAAGGTAAATGTACCGTATATTTATTAAAATTATTTATAGAAATCTTTGTTTTGTTGATAAAAATGTACAATAATTAATAATATTGTACCATCATATTATTATTGTATGGTTGATACAGTGAATATGAGATAGTACTTTTTGGTTATCACTAATTTATTTTATCTTATAGATAGAACCTTTTGGTTTTAACACTATTCTCAAGAACCAAAAGATGCTATCTAGATCGCTATCAAATAACAAAAGTGTAAATTTGATCGATTTAGCACCTTTTAGTTCTGGATAACTCCTTAAATAATGAACTTAAAAAGTTGGATGTGAGTTTGGATTATAGACCATTGACCAATAAACCCATTTATATCAAAAAGCGGATTTTCGAAAAAATCGATTTAGCACCTTTTGGTTCTGAGCCCACGATTAGCCAGGGGCGCAATTATAAGAGTTCTAAGAGGGGCGCAAATTTCAATACTACTTATGTAATATTTTCAAGTAATATTTGAAAAATTTATATTTATTTTACTGACTTACTATAAAAGAGCTTCGCTCTATTTTTATATATAAACATTATTTATGTAGATGCTTGGGGTGGGAATGCATGCGCGAGTTGCGACCAGTTTTCGTCCATCACCTGGTGCGATCTTTGGCTTTTCAGAGTATACGTATTATATTAATATTGATATGCGAATCATATTTAATCATAGATATGTATGTATTTATAGCATAACTATTAACGTAAAGATATTAGGCGTTAGCAAAATGTTATTTAATGTTATTTAAACTTCTCTATTATCGTTTTGTGATGTCGGCCGTCGGGCTAGTCGTATTATCGACTTATCGCTATCGGCTATCGCGTT
>NW_021771737.1:3232-6774 GCF_005508785.2 Acyrthosiphon pisum | reverse complement strand
CGGCCGTCGGGCTAGTCGTATTATCGACTTATCGCTATCGGCTATCGCGTTATTATATTCTTTCTTCAAATAAAACCGTCAACAAATTATTATTGTCTATTATAGCAAAGATATATATCAAGTACAGTACACTCGAAGTATAACGGTTTTGTTTTCTGTTGAATTGCTGTCTATAATCAGTGGTCGAAGTGGTGGGGGGGGGATACGGGGGGATGGCATCCCTATACTTTTTTGTAGGTACTTACATTTTTCATCCCTCTACTTATTTTGTGCAGAATAACACATCCCTCCTAAGACTTGTGTTTTAAAATTAAATACTTACTGTCATTTTTATATTTATATATGTGAAAGGTTTTTATTTTTTCGGTGAAAATAATATTGTTTTATAACATTGAGGCCCAGCCTTATCGTGTTGCTTAGTATAGGCAGTTTCGCCTATACTAAAAATTATAAGCGTTGATAATAAATGTTACGTCATACTATCTGCCAGTATATCACAAAAAAATAATATGATCTAAGAAAATAACAATATTGATGATAGTAGGGACGTAGCAACTAGCAATATACTAAAATATGTAAACGTCCTTTCTGACAATATCTTGTTGATAACTAATAAGTAAAAGTGTAATATGTGAGTTGATCAATTTCTAAATTTAGCCCATGGATAGAATACTGATTATGAGTGTTATGACCACAATGAAACATGTATACTTTAATAATATACATATCTGTTTATTTTCAATGAACACTCATGATAAAAAGTTACTCCTTACGTTTTTTTTTTTATATAGTTTTATTACTTAATCAAGAAAAAGTGTTTGTTAAATTAAGTAGAAAAAATGTTTTACTTGAATATTAATAGATTTTGTTGTATTACATATCATATTTTTAGTATTCATTTACAAATTCAACTATATAATCTTAAATCACTATAGAAAAATATTAGAAATAAAAATCAGTTTTGACTAAAATTTGAAAAATATTATTTATTTGCTTAATTTTAAAGATTAATTATGATAAAAAAAAGATTGTAGTGTCTTGATGCATAAACAAAATGTGAACTATAAAAAAAAATACAAAAAAAAATATTATACAAGGTGCGAAGAATGTTATAATGATATCAGGATAATATCTGAATTGTAACGCATCCCTCCACTTACCTATTGAGCCATTTCGACCACTGTCTATAGTGTCGACGTAGTTTCGTTGACGTAAAATTTACGTGAGTACAACTTTATGGTAATTCATTTTTCTAGTTTTTAAACACTCACACTCATACGAACTATAATATTTAAGAAGAGTACCTACCTAGTTAAATTAATTAAGGGTCCCGGTGCCGGTTTTCCAAAATTTTATCGAACTTGAAAATAAAATTTCATATTTTAGTAACTACCTCAATTTTAATACTTTTTCTATAATCTACTGCCAGATACCTATTTTTGGGAGGGTGGTAAGAATGTGCGATGTATTATACAAACAAAAATGACTTCAAAGGAATAACTCTCAAGCCTCGTAGAATTGTGTGAAAATTATTAAAAGTTATTATAGTTATTACATGATGTAAACTATGTATTTTACATGTTTAATATATTTTTTTAAATGGTTTTTTTAAGCTAAGGCAAATTTTTTATTTGGAGGGGACGCAAATGCAGTAATTCGCCAGGGGTAATTCGATGCTATAACGGATTTTGGTGCTGATGTTGAACCCGCTACGTGAAGTTAGCGGAGAAAGGTATGCCCCCGTGGAACTTTTTACTGATTACAGCACTAATTTCGAAAACAGTTCCGTTGAGTAGCACTAATTGAGCACTAAAGTTCTGTGCTATAGCGAATTTTGGTGCTGATATTGCACCCGCTGGGACGAAATACGGAAAATCCCATAACTTGGAGGGAAACATAGCACTAATTTTGAAAACAGTTCCGTTGAGTAGCACTAATTTAGCACTAAAATTAGGTGCTATAACGGATTTTGGTGCTAATGGTGCACCCGCTGGGATGAAATACGGAAAATCCCACATCTCGGAGGGAAAGATAGCACTAATTTTGAAAACTATGTCATTGAATAGCACTAATTGAGCACTAAATTTCGATGCTATAGCGGGTTTAGGTGCTGGTGGTGAACCCGCTACGTGAAGTTAGCAGAGAAAGGTAAGCCCCCGTGTAACTTTTTACTGTGTATAGCACTAATTTTTAAAACGCTACGGTTGAATAGCACTAATTGAGCACTATATAGTGGTGTTATAGCGGAAATTAGTGCTCACATTTTTCCGCTAACTTCACGGACCTCGCCACCAAACCGCAATACGGCCGGTGGATCAGTCACGGGGAACTAGTAAAATCACATGTAAATGATACACAGCGTCCTCGTCACATCTTTTCACTTTTAATCGCCAATACATATTATTTGCGATAGAGATTTTTCCTATGCAACAAGTCCACCACAAGTAAAACTGGCCACAGGTGAACCACCGTCAAACCACAAAACAATGACCACTCTTTTCATTTTTTGGACAAGAGCTTATCACTCGACGATAGGAAGTGATAACACAGAATATTCTAGCCTCTAGGGTAATATTAAACTGTAGATTGTATGGATGGGCAATATTAGGATTTTTTTTTGATTTTTCAGCTTCATATTATAACCACGAATAATATTTTTAAATTACAACAAAACAACCAAAATCGTTAATATAGATTTTAATATGTAATTTTGTCAAATTTGAATTTAAAATGTCTGTAAAAAATAACTGTGTTAATATATTTTATTAATTTTTAGTTACAGTATGAACTTTTAATGAGAATCTTTGTTTTAAATTTTCAATCCTTAGCTATAAAAGTTGAACATTTTATACATTTTTAACTAAAAAATAATTATAAAATTTTAAATTTGATAAATTTTATAGAAATTCGAAATTCCAACTTTAAATCAGGGACTGGAACCGAACCTAAAAGAACCGATTCTGGAACCGGAACCTTTAAAATATTAAGAACCGGAACCGGAACCGAACCGGAATTTTTAAATTAAAGAGGTACTTTTAGGTTCAAAAATAAAATAATTTTATTTATCATATTTAAAGGTATTACAGTTTAATGTGGGTATAACCTATGTATCTATGACATATTATAAGTTTTCTAATATTACTCATACCTCAATTAACCGAACCTAACCTCAATTATACCCACATTCTGGATGACTATTTGAAACTATTATACTTTTTGGTACCGAAATTATCTGGAACCGGTACCTTTATTTTTTTTCATCAAAGAACCATAACCGAACCGTAATTGTTATTTTATTTTTGGAGAACCGGTACCGGAACCGATACCGATAAATTCAAAAGGTTCCAGTCCCTGCTTTAAATGCTTATAAAAAAAAATGTGCCTATGTATTTTTAAAATTTTCAACTTCTATTGTAACAATATATTGGGGAGCCTTGCATTAAATTTTCACGCTTTTTTACAAAAAAATAAAATTTTATTGATGTTTATAGGGAAAAAAACAAAAAAATTGAAAACTGACCATGACCGTAAACAGCTCAAAA
>NW_021771737.1:0-3182 GCF_005508785.2 Acyrthosiphon pisum | reverse complement strand
TCATAAAAATTTAATTTGACTTCTTCTAAAAATTTTTTTTTTAATAAAGATAGACAACCCTTATTAAGTTATGTGGAATCTTGTATAACATTTTAAAATCTTATATTTAAAAATAAAATTTTTTATGAATTTCTAACACAAAATAATTTGCACAGTTTTCGTGAATTTTACGTATTTTGTCAATATTTGAACTTTAAATACTTATAAAAAAAACATCCTGACTATGGATTTTTAATATTTTTCATCTGTGTTTGAAACAATATACTAGGAGCCTTATTTTAAATTTTCAAGCTTTTGTACCTAACAAATAAAAAGGTATTGATATTTATAGAATATAAAACTAGAAAAATTGGAAACGGAATATGGACATATCTGAACAACTCAACATAAGTCAAAATATTTTAAATAAGGCATGGTGTATAGAAAATAATAATATAAACCTACGGTCATTTGTTTTAGAGTTAAACCAAAAACAAAAATCGATTTAGTAAAAAATCGATTTAGCGTAAAAATTCCCGTTTTTCCTTAATTTTTCTTTTTTTTTTCTCGGCGATTTGAAAACTACTGGAAAAATATTACTTTTGACACCCCAAAGTACCAACTAGATTCACTTTCCTATCAGAAAAGATACTGTTGAAGAAAATCCAAGCACTTTTTCTAACCTAAAAGATGTTGACACACAAAAAATTAAAAATTAAAAATAAAAAAGCAGGTAAGTGGATGTTGCTCTGCTGTAAAGTAGATTACAATTGGGTCATTGTATAATGGTTGTATTAGACTTGAATTCAATGATATAACATCAGTGTATAAGAAAAATGATTCTGAGCGGAGAAGGTTTGTCAGTCTGGATATTTTATATTTTGTTATTATTTATTTTATCATGTAAGTTGAATTAATATTAAAATATTATAATTTTTTATTTGTTTCTATGGTGATAAACAAAGCGTTAGAAATTAAAATCCCATTTTTAGCGTTTTTTTCGTAATTTTCCGGTGGTTTTTCCCGTGGCATTAAATAACTGTTGAGAAAATCGAAAAATGACCTCTCTAAAGTACCATCTTGATCCAGTTTTCTAAAAAATAAGGTACTATATGTTGAAATCAAAACACTCCTTCTGGGAGAAATTTTGTATACAGGATATAAAAAAAATAAACACCATTGTAAAAACAATAGCTTCCTCGCTCCGCTCAGAATCTAAAAAAAACACACATCATTGTTAAATCAATCATAATACATCTTTCTCCTTGATTCATTTTTAATATGAACTACAACAATTTAATTAGGCTGTTTTGAATTTTACATTTATTTTTAATGCGAAATGTCGCATTTGTCAAGGCATCTGTGTATATTATGTTCTTATTGCATCTGAAAAAATTATTTATAATTTTTGTTTAATTTAAATGTTTAAATATTTTATTTATTGGTAGCTAAAACAATAATACAATATGGTATTATAATTTATATTTTATATATTTTATTTTACACAGATAACATTTAATTTATATTAGATACCTACCTACCTATTTATGCTATACACAATACACAGATAAAATGTATAGGTAGTACCTACATATTGTAAATAAGTTACTTTCCTTCATCAAGATTACAATATGTGATTGGAGTTGATTAAATTGGTAAATTTAGTACCATTTTTGTGATTTTCGTTCTTAGTAGTTTTTTTTAATTAATTTAATTAATGGTCATTAATTTGTCTGGTTAAGGAGCAAAATATTGGCAACCTAAGTAACATATTATCTTGGAAGTCGCTCTGTTGTACAATAGGTTACAAGTGGGTCAATGTATAATGGATTGTATTAAACTTGAATTCAATGATACCTATAATATCATTGTACCTATAAGAAAAAAAAATTTGAGCGGAAACGGTTTGTCAGTCTGGATATTTCATATTGTTATTATATTTTATTATAGCCTGTAAGTTGAATAAATTAATTTTATAATTTTTTTATCGTTTCTATAATGATAAACAAAGCATAAGAAATTAAAATCCCATTTTTAGCGGTTTTTTGTAATTTGTCGGTGGTTTTTCCCGTGGCACTTAATAACTATTAAGAAAATTGAAAAATTACCTTGTCTAAAGTACCATCTTGATCCAATTTTCTAAAAGATAAGATACGATATGTTGGCACTCCTTTTGGTAGAAAGTGGACAATGCCTTTATTATCAATATATTTTTTAATTTTACTCTTATGGCACCTTTTTTTGCAACTACTGTTTTAGTTCCTATATTTTGTTTTGTTGTTTTTCGTGACATTGTGTCAACTGTTAATACTCGTTGGACATATCGTTCAGGTGATCTCGTCATCAACATCACACTTGGTTGCTGCACGTTCAGCAGTACCAATTGAAGTTTTACATTTTTGTCTTTCATTAAAAATGTTGTATTTTTACTTCAGTATAAATTATCAGTGTATAATCGTTTTGTTACAATTATTGATTTTTCAATTTTTAACGGCAGTAATTTATTGTTTGATTCACTTCCTTTATTTTAACCAAATTATATTTTTTTTTTATTATAAGTGTTTTGTTTGATTCTGGCGTTATACTTTTTACAATGTAAGTAAAAATGAAACATTAATTTTATAAAGTATTTTAAAACAAAAAATTAATTAATTTAAGAAAAGTACAAAAAAAATAAAGCTTCAAAATTTTAAAGTTTTCAAAGAAATAAAGAAATTCATACAATTTCAATAAAAAAAAAAATTTTCAAGCTTACATCTGTACTCACAGCCAAGCCAGAAATCGTTTCACCTGCCTTACATTAACCTAATTTCTGAAGGGAATCCCCAATTATTGTATTTGTACCCTGTGGACATTGACATCTGACCGGATCAAACACAGGACCCACTGTACCATCCTGTTTCCCTAGTTGTACATAAAGTCCTATTTCTTTCCGTCGTCTTGGTGTGTTAATTATGTTGACTATCCATCCCCATCCGGCCGTGCATATAAATATACCAACAAACAAAATTATAGGAGCAACATTGTTCTCGGGCATAACCGAGGAGTCCTTGGGCTGTTCCGTCCGCTTTCTCTGCCACGCACACTACCTATAATACAATATTTATGATATACAAATGTGTTGAAATAATTTTCAAATACAAAACAAAATAATCAATTTAATTTTGAATCATTCATAATATATATTATATTAATCGAACATT
>NW_021771736.1:0-1080 GCF_005508785.2 Acyrthosiphon pisum | reverse complement strand
GATATATTGTTACATATCAGATGAAAAATATTAAAAAATACATAGGCACAATTTTTTTTTATAAGCATTTAAAGATCAAATTTTGACAAAATTTATCAAATTTTAATTTGAAAAATTATTTTGTACTTAAAAATTTATAAAATGTTCAATTTTTGTATCTAAGAATTAAAAATTTAAAACAAGATTCCACGTAAGTAATTAATTACCAAAAAATCTAAAATATACATTTAAACAGTTTATTTTTATAGTCATTTTAAGTACAAATTTGGACGAAATTACGTATTAAAAACCTAGGATAACTTTTTTAGTTATTTTGTTGTGATTGTATAATATTATTCGTGGGTACTTGAAACTTCTAAAGTATAATATTATATATCTATGATTTTACCAAGGTTTTTTGTTGATGTATAACGCGTTATAACTTATAAGTACCTAATAGATATTATGATATGATTAATTTGGAATTTATTATAGGTACCTATTATAGGTCAATTTTTTTTAATACCATAGATAAGTATATATATGTCTAATACATAGACTGATATACCGTCTCCGCTCAGAATCGTTTTTCTTATACAGTGATATTATATCATTGAATTCAAATTTAATACTGTCCATTATACAGTGACCCACTTCTAACCTACTGTACAGCAGAGCGACATCCACTTACCCACCTTTTTGTCTTTGATTAGTTTTGAAGTTATACGTGCGTATACCTGCGTGTCTCTAGTAATTGTATAGGAAATAGGGTATACGCTAAATCAGTAAACTGGTGCTAAGGGGCTAAATTGCGTATACCCTCCAGGCTCCAATACATTGCCGATGCGCGCAATGTAAAAGTTATGTACTTTTATTCCAATATTATATCATATTGGAAGCCAGGATTTTTTTAGGGGGGTGTTTTTTTTTTGTAATAAATGTAACATTTGAAGGATTTCACACTCACTACAATGTAGTTATAAATTGTATTAATAAATTATAATATGCGTTTAACTTCCAAAATGCATTTCAAATAAATTGTTTTACCTTTTCATGAATAATATTATAATGTAAATATTAACAACATAATGTTAATATTTA
>NW_021771735.1:0-728 GCF_005508785.2 Acyrthosiphon pisum | reverse complement strand
TTCCCGAAAAAATTCAGGAATTGATTAATTTATTGAATATGCAAGAGCACAACGAATACTCCACAACTATTCAGGAACCACCACCAACATTTTATCAACAGTCGTTAATAATAGAAGGTGTATTTGTAGGAGTCATTTTGTCAATATTCAATTCATCCAAAGGTTCAGCAAGGAACTCCTAAACGTCAAGTCTGCAGGATGTGATGGTACCTTCAAAACAGTTTTAAGTACACATTAACAGTTGAGAAAGGGACCATTAATGACTTTCCATATTGTGTACAAAAATGTTGTAAGTTTTCAAAACTGAGCATTAACCAATTAAAAAGTTAAGTTACTTTTAATAGGTAACTGGCCCCACCTTGGAAGTTGATTACATGGCAAAACACTATATTATGATATCATAATGATAGATAATACAGATATTCAGACTTGGGTAAAATACTTTTAAAACGTATTTGGAATAAATACTCGAATATTTATGAAAAGTAGTATTCAGAATATGTATTCAAATACTTCAAAAGTAGGTATTCCAAATACTTTTAAAATATTTATGTTTAAATATTAAACCAATGATACTTTTCTTCTGGAAAATTTGCTAACACTGTCGACGCATACAGACCAATTACACTACTAAATATTATGACAAAAACAATTAACAACTAGACTAGACTTTGTATCTGGAAAAAAACAAAATCCTATCAATTGAACAAAGTGGCTTTCGACGAGCA
>NW_021771734.1:0-713 GCF_005508785.2 Acyrthosiphon pisum | reverse complement strand
TTAATTTTGATTTCTGATTATTAAAGATTTATTAAAAAAATAGTCTGAAATAATTTATTTATTCATGTTTAAATTGTAATTATTTCATGAAAATAGAAGTTATTATGAAAAGTTACAAAAACATTAAAACATTAAAACACAATACCAACATCTCCATTGCTGACTGCCGCCGTGCTAGGTCGGCGCACGTCGACAATGTCATATAAAATGGATTTTCTTATCTACTATTTTAGATTCTGAGCGGAGCGAGGAAGCTATTGTTTTTATAATGGTGTTTATTTTTTATGTTTTTATATCCTGTATACAAAATTTCTTCCAGAAGGAGTGCTTCGATTTCAACATATTGTACCTTATCTTTTAGCAAATTGGATCAAGACGGTACTTTAGAGAGGTTATTTTCTGATTTTCTCAATAGTTATTTAATGCCACGGAAAAAACCACCGAAAAATTACGAAAAAACGCTAAAAATGGGATTTTAATTTCTAAAACTTTGTTTATCACCATGGAAACGAATAAAAAATTATAATATTATAATATTAATTCAACTTACATGATAAAATAATTAATAACAATATAAAATATCCAGAGTGACAAACCGTCCTCGCTCAGAATCGTTTTTCTTATACAATGATATTTTATCATTGAATTCAAGTCTAATACAACCCATTATACAATTACCCCCTTAACCTGTGATTGTTAGGAAAATGGGTAGT
>NW_021771733.1:0-845 GCF_005508785.2 Acyrthosiphon pisum | reverse complement strand
GATTTTATTTTGAGCTCTTTACGGACATTTTCATTTTCCATTTTTTTTTTAGTTTTTTTTCTAAAAATATCAATAAAATTTATTGTTGGATAAAAAAGCTTGAAAATTTAATAGAAGGCTCTAGTATATTGTTTCAAAGGCAGATGAAAAATATTAAAAATCGTTAGTCACAGTTTTTTTTTATAAGCATTTAAAGTTCAAAAAATGACAAAATATGGAAAAATCACGAAAATTTGCAAATTATTTCGAGTTAGAAATTCATAAAAATTTTTCTTTTTAAATCTAAGATATGAAAATGTAATACAAGATTCCTTATAAGATTATCTACCTTTATCAAACAAAAAATATCTATAAGAAAGTCAATTTAAATTTTTATGATCGTTTGAAATTCAAATTTTTACAACATTGGATATTCACTCGATTTCTCATGTAGCGATTTCCTTATTTTGTTCTAATTCAAAAACGAATAACTGCAGATACATGAAATTTTTATTGAATGTTTATATAAGCATTTCCTATACACCATACAATTTTGAAAATATTTTGACTCTTTTTGAGCTGTTTACGGACATTTTCAGTTTTAAATTTTTTTAGTTTTTTTTTCTATAAATATCAATAAAGTTTTATCTGTTGGGCCAAAAAGTGTATAAATTTAATACAAAGCTCCTGATATATTGTTACAATTTCAGTTGAAAAATATTAAAAATACATAGGCACAATTTTTTTTTATAAGCATTTAAAGATCAAATTTTGACAAAATTTATCAAATTTTAATTTGAAAAATTATTTTGTACTTAAAAATTTATAAAATGTTCAATTTTTGTATCTAAGAATTAAAAATTAAA
>NW_021771732.1:0-1451 GCF_005508785.2 Acyrthosiphon pisum | reverse complement strand
TTATTGCATACCTTCAAAATTTAAATTCTATCTGGTTTTTTTTTTGTTAAATTCAGTACTATAGCCTTTAAAACATTTAAGTACCTACTACAACACAATAAACAATTATAATGTGAAGTTTTTCAAAATTTTCAATTTCTAAAAATTTAAAAAAAAAATGTATCTATGTACTTAATATTTTTGTTTGCATATTTTGGTATTTTTAATGTATATTTAAGCGCTTATATAGGGATGTCATAAAAAGCATATTTATTTTACTTTAAAAACTTTTTTTTAGAGCCATGAGCTATAAGCCCTGCTAATCGAACCATTTGTATTCGAAAATTTAGATTGTTTAACGTCTCCTACGTGGTGTACGAACTTTTCCCTCTAAAAACAAGTACTTACTTCTCTTTATTATGCATTTTTAATAGATATTTTTTTTTTGGTGTGTTGGTTATGATAAAATATTGTAACGAGTTGTTTCAGACTGACACTTATTTATGCTAACTATTATGAAAACGCCAACTGTCTCCGTATTCCAAGTGCGTAACATAGCAAATTTACGTTCGGATGTCACGTTTAAATTCATTAGTTAAAAAGAAAAAGGTGGGTAAGTGGATGTCGCTCTGCTGTACAGTAGGTTAGAAGTGGGTCACTGTATAATGGATGGTATTAAATTTGAATTCAATGATATAATATCACTGTATAAGAAAAACGATTCTGAGCGGAGACGGTATATCAGTCTATGTATTAGACATATATATATATACTTATCTATGGTATTAAAAAAAAATTGACCTATAATAGGTACCTATAATAATTTCCAAATTAATCATATCATAATATCTATTAGGTACTTATAACGCGTTATACATCAACAAAAAACCGTGGTACTATCATAGATATATAATAGTATACTTTAGAAGTTTTAAGTACCCACGAATCATATTATACAATCACAACAAAATAACTAAAATAGTTATCCTAGGTTTTTAATATGTAATTTCGTCCAAATTTGTACTTAAAATGACTATAAAAATAAACTGTGTGAATGTATTTTTTAGATTTTTTGGTAACAGAATTAATTACTTACGTGGAATCTTGTTTTAAATTTTCAATTCTAAGATACAAAAATTGAACATTTTATAAATTTTTAACTACAAAATAATTATTGAATCTTAAATTTGATAAATTTTTTCAAAATTCGATCTTTAAATGCTTATAAAAAAAAATTGTGCCTATGTATTTTTAATATTTTTCAACTGCTAGTGTAACAATATATCAGGAGCTTTGTATTAAATTTATACACTTTTTGGCCCAACAGATAAAACTTTATTGATATTTATAGGAAAAAAAAACTAAAAAAATTTAAAACTGAAAATGTCCGTAAACAGCTCAAAAAGAGTCAAAATATTTTCAAAATTGTATGGTGTATAGGAAATGCTAATATAAACATTCAGTAAAATTTT
>NW_021771731.1:0-789 GCF_005508785.2 Acyrthosiphon pisum | reverse complement strand
CCGGTTAAGGGCTACGACAGAGGGTGTATGGGGTGTAGTGTGGGGTGGGGGCGGGGAACCGGCGCAGTAGGTCGTATAGTCCCGTACCGCGTTTCGAGTGGGTTTTGATGACGTAATTAATAATGAGCTTTCGGGTGTTTTTATCCGAAACGACACTAATTCCGAGGTCATTAAGCTTCGCAGTTTTGGGGCTCCTCGGGGAGAGATGGAGAGAGGAAACGTCTGCGCGGGTGGTCTCAAATCCCCCTAGCTCGCGGGATCAAAACGTGATTTTTCACCCTTGGCCGTGGAGAAAATCGAGAAATGGCGCAGCGCAGGTTGCGGTGGAGGCGGCCAACTCACCGTGGGGTAAGACGTCGGCGGTGCCATGATTGGGGGGGGGGGGGGGTGGCGGCGCGAGGTTTTCATTCCGCGGAAAGTCGGTGACTCGTGTAAATCATCCCTGTTGCCAGATTAACGAGAATTCGGGCGTCAATCTTTTTTGGTCGCGCAGCTGCTACGATTTCTCACGCACCTCTTGTGGGAAATAATAATATATAAAACGCCCGGTTCTCCACGCAGGCTGACAATTATACTTCAATTAATAGCGTACCGCAACTGCTATATATAGTGATTAATTTCGAAACGGAGCTCCGAGCCCGAGGTGCTCCCGACCGACGGTTCATCGGAGACAAGTGTACGCGCGTAACGATATGCACCTACAGGGTGATTCACCAACCATCACATGCTCCGTTTTTCCCCCATTATAACGATGAAATCATACAAATTCTGGTTTTTGATGATTTAAAC
>NW_021771730.1:0-816 GCF_005508785.2 Acyrthosiphon pisum | reverse complement strand
GATGAATGTATTGATTTTACAATGATGTGTGTTTTTTTATTTTTTTATTTTTTTTGTGTCTGTGTACACGATAAGTAGTCGAAATAATGCTACGATTTTCAACTTCAGTATCTTGTTCGATCAGAAAGTGAATATCGTTGGTGCATTGGGGAGGTCAAAATTTAAATTTCCCAGTAGTTTTCAAAAGCGCCGGGAAAAACAAAAGAAAAATTAAGGAAAAACGGGAATTTTTACGCAAAATCTGTTTTCGAGAAAATCGATTTTGGTTTTTGGTGTAACTTTAAAAAAAATGACCGTGGATGCATGAAATTTTGACTGAATGTTAACATTTCCATTTTCTATACACGATAAAATTTTCAAAATATTTTGACTTATTTTGAGCTCTTTACGGACATTGTCAGTTTTCATTTTTTTTTAGTTTTTTTTCTAAAAATATCAATAAAATTTTATTTGTTGGATAAAAAAGCTTGAAAATTTAATAGAAGGCTCCTAGTATATTGTTTCAAAGGCAGATGAAAAATATTAAAAATCGTTAGTCACAGTTTTTTTTTATAAGCATTTAAAGTTCAAAAAATGACAAAATATGGAAAAATCACGAAAATTTACAAATTATTTCGAGTTATAAATTCATAAAAATTTTTCTTTTTAAATCTAAGATATGAAAATGTAATACAAGATTCCTTATAATATTATCTACCTTTATCAAACAAAAAATATCTATAAGAAACTCAAATTAAATTTTTATGGGCGTTTGAAATTCATATTTTTACAACATTTGATATTCACTCGATTTCTTACGTAACAATTATCTTATTT
>NW_021771729.1:0-1160 GCF_005508785.2 Acyrthosiphon pisum | reverse complement strand
CAGCATGTGTATATTTTATACACACAATGACATTTACTATTATAATTTTTTTGGCAAAAATGAATTTAACCTTCTGTTGTAATTAGGGATTGTCGTAGAATAAAATCAATTGTAGTATAAATATATCATAAATTAGACGCACAGGATAGATGAAGTTTTTGGTTTGTTCTTTTTAAAGGAAACGATAAAATAAGATATTGTGTATATCATAGAAAGATTTTGTTTAGGTATAGTAGAAATAATGAAACAATTTGTTTTGTTTTAAATTACCATAAAATGTGAATTTCGAACCAATAAGACCATACGTGATATTTTGAAAGTTAATATAATAATTAAGTTTTAACTTCTGAATATTTAATATAGAGATAATAGAATTTGTGTAGTTGGAAAGATAGAGCAAAATGTCGTGACTTCGATGTTGAATGGCGTAGGTGTTGCACACTCGTTCGCTTCTGATGGTGATCTCGTGTGCAGACACGGTGTGCTCTCTGGGCAGATAAGCATTGTGCCCGTAGAGGTACACACTGCTCTGCTTGTGGAGATGGACTGTATGGTGGTCTGGCGTGCTGCGTCGTTTTTAGAGATGTGAGTTTGTATTATACAGTGGTATAATACTGTATTATACGTGGTATTATACACATGGTATAAAATAATTTTATACAAACGGTATAGAAAAAAAAAATAATGTGTTATTTTTAGTTATTACCACGATTAAAGATAAAAACTATTATCATTTATTATTGTTATTATTATTAATAAGTATACTGTATACCTGTATACTGCAATCAACTTATTGGCTTAATGCCATTTTATATATATACAATTTTAGTAACTCAAATATTAATTTTTAAGTAGTACACTAGTATAGTAGTACCTATAGAATGGATCTCTAATAAAATACAATATTAGTATTAATATAAAAATTAAAAATATAAAATATAATTGTAATCATGTTTATTTAGCATTCAGGTGTTAAAAATTACTTAAATCAATTTATTGTACTATTATATTATTGTACAATTAGGTACAATAAAATAGTATATAACTATATGGGTATTAAGTATAATTATCTATTTATTTCTAATTAAAAATTAAAAATAAATAAACAGATACCTTAATACCTATGTTTACTTAAACTTTTTAAAGATTAAATAATTTAG
>NW_021771728.1:0-2137 GCF_005508785.2 Acyrthosiphon pisum | reverse complement strand
AACCAGCGAACCAAAATTGATGATTTGACTTTCAAAATGTTCAACAAAAAAAGTTTAACCGGAATCCATAGTAGTTACCATTTGAAAAAAAATAAAGTTGATTTTTCTATTGGTACACCTATGTTTAAACATTTTGAAATTATTATAAAAAAATGTCCTGTTAAAAATAAAGAAACATGTCCTTTTTCGTTTTAACGAAGTTGTATGTCATCAATCCATAATCGTTAAAAAAACCCCGCGTACAATGACATAAGATACACCCTGTACCAATACTTAGAGCATACTCATACCAACGATCATTTATAAATTAAAAGTGATTGTAACACAACGATGTAGGATAGAATCACCGGAGTGCCACGTAACTAGAAATTGACAGAAATTATCCCTTCATAAATAAGTAAATATAATATATAGCTTCGAGTCTCCGACAGGACATTTATTAGGTATTCTTCAAAAATGTTCGAAGGTCGTCTTAGATTATACTCCTTAGTCCTTTGCATTATTATAAAGTGTTATAATCTTGATGAAATTTCCCATCTCAGTTATAAAAGATATATACTACTATACAAAACTTTTTGATCCATTATCGGCTATGCTAAAAAGTTTACAGAAAAAATTTACTAAGTGTCTAAAATAATTTTTTTAATAATCGTTAAAAAAATTCAATAGAAACAAAAAATAAATATTCCGAATAAATACGAAAAGAATCCACAAAAATGCAAGTTTTTTTTTAAATTTGTACCCCATTTATTTGTCGTTGTTTCCAGTTTTAACTTTCAAGTTTTCATATTTTTTAAGTTAAAAAAACCAAAATTTATTTTATAAAAAACTGCTAGATCCATCGTAAATAATTGCTTTGGATGTTACTTACTGAGTTTTAAAAAAACGCGAGAAAATCAAAAAATCGCATTTAATTTGCAATCTCTTCGATAGTAAGTAATATGAGGTGATGAAAATAAAATTATCAAAAACGTTAACAAATAAAAATATTGTACCTATGTTAAAACTTAAAACTAATAGATACCTTGCTCATAATTTAAAGTCCCAACTACAAGACGTCAATACCGTTTAATACGTGATATTATTGTATAAGTATTACATAATATTATTATAAATTATATTACTATCGATTTAATTATTATCGTTATATATAAACGTTTCCATGCCCGGGCCCTTAATCTTTTTTTAACAAAAATACAAATGAGTTAGAGCAGCTAAATTATTAGTAACAGATAGGCAACAGACCAACAAAAATGCATGGTTTTTTCTAAGCACATATGATAGCAAAATAACATAGAAATATCCATAGTTTGGATAAATATACGTTCCTGTAGTTTTCCCACTGGCTTAAGCACCCTCATGTTCCATGTCATTGTAATTTTTAAATATTTATAATTTTAATAATATAATTTTACTTTTAAGAATTTTTTTTTTTCATCTTCCATTCTGATTAGATATATTATATTACTATTGTATTATAATTGTAAATTTATAATTTTAGTAATTATTTTAAGAGATTTGTTAGGAGTTATGTATATACTCAATACAGTACTACAAATTACAATCCAAACGGCTACACTTGGGAATACCGAAATTATTAATCATACTGTCATTGAGTAATTTAAAAATATGAAAACAAATAAGGTATTATCAGAATTATGGTTAAAAATCGTAAAATTTTCTGAAAAAATTACATATTTTTGGAAGTTTCCGATCCAAGATAATTTGCTTCTATGTTCATACTACGACTATACTGCGACACCTTTAGTGGTCACTGGTCAGGCCGACACTGTTTCTAATTGTCGGTTTTAGAGAGTTAAGAAAATTTTAAGTAGGTAGATACCTATAATTAAAATCTATATGTTAAATTAGTAGTCTGCAGCATACAGCTACTATATAATATTATTATGTCTATACCTTATATCCTATAGGAAACTTTTGGAAAATAGTTTTAAGAAGTAACTTTTTGAAAGTATAATAATAATAATAAAAAAACACTTAAATGTAAAATAAATTGCTTCTAAGCTCATTTATAGCTAACAATTAACATATTAGATATCGATATGCATACCTGCAGGTACAAGCACACTATAGAAATATAATATAATACATATTTAATAACCGTTACACAGTGTGT
>NW_021771727.1:0-712 GCF_005508785.2 Acyrthosiphon pisum | reverse complement strand
TTAAGGCAAATAAATGTATCTTAATTATTTTTCACATAAAACAGTTTATATAATTATTCCTATATCAATAAATAATATCATATTTAAAGTTTAAACTATATGTTCATCAGTTTTTTGTGTCCCATAGGTACTATAAATTACCTAAATTTTAATAAAATAAGTCTGTATATATAGACTATAGTTCCACGTTCCGTTACCGTTACCTACCTATAATAGGAAAATTGAAAACTACAAAGGTGGGCAAGTGGGTGTCGCTTTGCCGTACAGTAGGTTACAAGTAGGTCACTGTAATGGATAATGTTAAATTTGAATTCAATGATATAATATCATTATATAAGAAAAATGATTCTGAGCGAACGGTCAGACAGCGTATGATATTACCAAGTAGGTATATTTGATGATATTATTGTGAAAAAGTAATTTATATATAGCCTTTTTACGTGGAACCTTGTTTTAAATTGTCGGTCCTTAGCTATAAAATAATATTATATGTGAATATTTTATAAATTTTTAACGACAAAATAATTATTACATTTTAAATTTGATAAATTTTGCTGAAATTCGAACTATAAATGCTTATTAATAAAAATTGTGCGAATGTATTTTTAATATTTTTCAACTGCTGTTATAACAATATATCAGGACTCTTGCATTAAATTGTCATGCTTTTTTAACGATCAAATAACATTTTAGTGATATTTATAAAAAAAAA
>NW_021771726.1:11954-13425 GCF_005508785.2 Acyrthosiphon pisum | reverse complement strand
AGTTGACCGCGACCCCACTCCTCTGCTTCGAAGTCCAGAGTATCTGAATGGCAAGACCTGCCGTCAGCTGCCTCCACATTCGGGACGTCTGGAAAACGAAATAGTTAGCTAACGAAATCAATCGAGCTTAAAGCTCGAGCACACCAACCTTCTTTTGCCGGGCGCCGCTTGACTTCTCGCTCCGGATCTCCACCACCGGACCCGCCGAGTCCAGACCCCGGAGGTTCTCTTCGAGGCCGGACTTGATTGTTTCGAGGCACTTGATCACGTCTCCGTATTCCGGCAGCGTCGACGCCTCAGTAGTCTTCCTCCGGAACAGCTCGTCAGGCTGCTGCTTCGTCGTCCGGCGGTAGAAAAGGTCCAACTTGTGGTCCAAGAGCTTGATCTTTGTGATCGTCTCCGTCCACGGTCACAGATCGAAGCCCTTGGGGAAGCTTGGATCCTCGTAGACGTAGGCGCGGATGACGCGCGAAAACAACAGCCTGAGGTTCTTCAAATAATTTATGCTGGTCGACTTGCTCTGGCCGAACTCTTCCCGTCTGAAAAACAAAACAAAGTCGGTATAATCAATAACTCTCATTACTCTCGTTTTGTTGTGTGTTCGGGGGCACTTACCTCCGGATGTACTGCAAGACGCATAAATAATTGCTCGTTTTTGTGAAACCTTGATTTCTTAACTTCCTGTTTTCATAGTTTAAAACTTTAATTTTGTTGTTAAGTTCATCATTTGTTAGAAATCTTTGTCATCATCATCATCCTCATCATCATCAATATCACCCTATTCAAATAACCAAAATATTATGTTCTATACAATAATATGTATGCTTTAAGTACAAGCTAAATCATTTTTTTTTTTAAAGAAGTACCAGATTTTTATTTTTTATAATTGCTTAATTTTTGGTTTTAGTTGTTTATATAATTATATAATCGAATTTACATTTTTATAATTTATTATTATATTTTATAATTAATACTGCATTTAAAATACAAGTTACCTATAAGAGAAAGGTGTGAATTTAAATTTTTATTAATCACAAGTATAATAATATGCTTATAATTTGTAAGTAGTATTAAATTAATATTGGCTACATTTTAGATAGGTATTATGTATATAGTATATTATATTTATTAGAATTTCAGAGTAGGTATACAACTAATATAAATTCAGGTGGTAAAATTATATTAAAAAAAGGTGGGTAAGTGGATGTCGCTCTGCTGTACAGTAGGTTACAAGTGGGTCACTGTAAATAAACTTATACTTAAAATGACTATAAAAATAAACTGTGTAAATGTATTTTGTAGATTTTTTGGTAACAGAATTAATTACTTACGTGGAATCTTGTTTTAAATTTTTAGTTCTTAGATACAAAAATTGAACATTTTATAAATTTTTAACTACAAAATAATTTTTCAAATTAAAATTTGATAAATTTTGTCAAAATTCGATCTTTAAATGCTTATAAAAAAAAAT
>NW_021771726.1:2581-11002 GCF_005508785.2 Acyrthosiphon pisum | reverse complement strand
CACCAAAAACCAAATCGATTTTCTCGAAAACAGATTTTGCGTAAAAATTCCCGTTTTTCCTTAATTTTTCTTTTGTTTTTCCCGGCGCTTTTGAAAACTACTGGGAAATTTAAATTTTGACCTCCCCAATGCACCAACGATATTCACTTTCTGATCGAACAAGATACTGAAGTTGAAAATCGTAGCATTATTTCGACTACTTATCGTGTACACAGACACAAAAAAAATAAAAAAACACACATCATTGTAAAATCAATACATTCATCGTTCCACTCAGAATCTAAAAATATATATATAACCTAAGGGGAATTTAGATAATGACAAGAAAATCAATTTTTTTTTACCAAAATATATACACAATCAAAATATTTTGTTGATATACCTAACAAGCAGTTATCAAAGTAGAATATAGTCTTAATACAAAATTGTAATATGAATTTTTATTAAAGATAAAACAATACCTATGGCTACCTAGGTAATAACTAATAAGTAATAACATACAAGTTTTATAATATTTACCAATAAATCTTCAGCGTAACTTTCAATTGAACAACTTCTTTTTCTTTTTTTAACATAGCAGATTTACCGCTTCTTATCTACGTCATGAAATCGATAGATGATTTTGAAGAGTTTGAGGAAGAGTTCTTTTTTATTTTGACCTTTAAAATAGTTATAACATATTATAACCTATGTTTTAATATCTAATATCTCTATATTATAATAATATATATATATTTCTATATTGTAATATTATTATATATTATACTATATGTCAGTGATGGCTTGAACTTTATTTTGCTTGACTCACATATTGATTCAAATATACCACCTTTGAGCCGCCACTGCTATGTGTGATCATTCATAAATATATATTTAAGAATTAAATATATATAAATATAATAGCCGTGCTACAATATCTATTATATGTCAAAATATGTACCTTGTTGTTTTGTTCATTGCCAGCTGCATGACGTGTACGTCTTGTACTACGTGTCAACTTTGTTTCATCAAAGTTGATGATGTGATTGCTTTTATCACACATTTCGACCCATGCTATATTTATACATATATAACTATTATGATACATTGATGTGAAACAAGTTAATCAATTAGAATATTTTATATAATCATAAGTCATAACTTATTACAAGAGTAACCATGTTATAAATTTCTAAGACGGAGATTCATGTAAAGAGTCTTCTTATGTATCATACAAATTACCTAATTAGTAACATAAATTAATACTTACTCCCCGTAAGCAAGAATCCGGGCTGGTACATTGATCCATTGAACTTTTTGAGCTAACTTCACCATTTTCGAACTGAATGTTACATCGCATTTCGGCCATTTCATTTCAATATCTGTTTTTTTTGTAATTAATTCTTCGTATAAAATGAAGTCTGTAATAGTAGGCGAATCTTAAGTTATCCATCCCAAGTATCCCACTTGGACGACATTGTCTTCATTTATGAACTCGAATAAACCACATTTTGTATCGTCATAAATGTCCACACGTTTTGGATCATTGTAGACTGAATTCGACATTTTCACAATTTAAAAACGTGAAACTTGACAAAAAGGATATTATTATTAAAGAAGAAGTACTTATAGTTCTTACCATAAACTATAGAAATTTTCAAAAATGTTCACATTTTTACAAATCGTAATACGAGGAACCGTGAATCGTGCGTGATGCGAACTGTGGAAGTGTGGAATAACAAAAAATATAGTTTTAGGTTAACCGTTGCGCGTCGTCGTTTGGTCGTTGTGGTCGCGTATTATCAATTTTGTGACGCATGGGACACGTGATCAAGGCGCTCATCGGCTGTATCGTGTATTAATACAATACCTATAATAATTAATAATAATAATATAATATGTTGTATTATTTTATATTTTATATTAGTCGATAATACTTCTAAAGTTTCTAATATAGTCAATATCAGAAAGCAATGTCAGTAGACAAAGCATACCGAGAGGAAGATATAAAAAATATCTTACACATAATGTATCAGAACCAGATACTCCAATAATAGTTTCTAGACAGATACGATGGTCTCAGTCACAACAGGTATGTATAAACATATTAATATGAGTCTGTTTAGGTAGGTAGGTACCTACATGGCTATACCTAAAGGCTAAACTACCCATTGTTAAAACATAATCAATAATTTTATTTATTTATTAAATATAATAAATATATTATCTATTGATAGGAGCCACGGGCATGCGCGTACTTCTGAGTCGGATATGTCTCAATATTAAAAATTAAAAATGATAACTTTGAAAGGTTCCTAGCTTAGGTACCCAGTGGCCTATATACCCACCAATGTATAAAATAAAAGGCTCAAGTGTGGCTATATAGCCCAATCAGCCACACACGTGCGCAAACCTATGATAGGAGCTACTGCTACTATTATTTATTAACTATAACTAGAGGTCGGGATTTTTATGATTTTACATATTTGTTTCTAGTCTATGCAGTTAAATGGGAGTGAGAAATCTTTACGAATCATGAAACACAGAATTCACAGGAAAAAAAATTATTTTGCATAAAAAAGCATATTTTAGGGGTTAGAGAATATTTTACACGTTAGAGAATATTTGAGAATATTTTTCTAACATCGGCATATAATGAACATATTTCACGTATATCAGTACTTTGAGAAATACAATGTTCACTAAATGATTTATTTCTGGGTTTTAATAAAAATTAATCTCCAGGTATTCCTTATCGATTGCGATAGCACATCGGTTATTTCGTTAGCTGTCATTGCTGTCACGACTATTGTCGTCGTCTACTAGTCTATTATCGAAAACACTTTTACACAACTTGAGCAGATACCAGGAGAAAAAGAAGAAGTAGTAAAGACAAAAATATTGCAACTTCAACAAAAAAACAAAGGCTACAAATTTTTGAAAAATATTGGACAAGTTCTTTATGGAAATAACACAGTACAACTTCCGGAAAATTATTCACCGACTATGGTAGCCGACTTACAATATTCTCCAGTGACATCGGTTGATGTCGAACGATCCTTCAGCATATACAAGAACATTCTTACAAACCAGCGTACTAAAATGACACCGGAACATATGGAACAATATATAGTTATCAATTGTTATTGTAAAATTAATTAAATTAAATATATTTAAAACCAAATTAATAAAAAATAAATTGAAACTGAATTTTTTTTTTTAATATTAAAAGAATATTTTGCATATTTAAACACATAAAACATCATATATCTGGTATTTTAAAAGAATATTAAGAGAATATATTGCCTATTTTATGTGACATAAAAACATCATATTTTAAGGATTTTAAGAGAATATAAATCCGACCTCTTTCATCGTTAAAGTTATAGTTTTAACAATGATCAATATAGGTGCACATTTCAAGAGTTGAAGGAACAAACAGTGAATCTGATGATGATCGTCATGATATTCTTGTTAATGATCCAGAAGAGGTAATTAACAAAATTAAACAATTTTTAAGGCAGGTCAAAAGGTTGTAATGAATTTTCAACGCTGGTTGGTTTGTGGTAATAATTGTGCGTTTATTTTCATACGTATTTATTTTGTACATATATTTCATATTATTCGTGGTACAATATTTCTTTTTAATTTATCTATACTCTTTCGAGCGTACATTCAAAATAGTTTATCTTGGGGTTACATATAAAGGGTGGGCATGTATACATAGAACTCACGGTTTTATGGATTATGTGCCAGTGATGAGGTCAGTACGGGTCTGGGATTGACTGTTGGTGAGTGGCAGCAGTGTCCTGACTTTCAATCCTACCAGTCCGATACAACGGACTGTAGTTGCCAGTGATGTTGGCTTGATTGAATAGTGCAGATAGATGGAGTGGCAGCAGTGGTGGCTCAGCGTTCACAAAGTGGTATTCCGATACAACGGATTACGACAACAATGGCTTGAAGTTAAAATAATAACAAAACAAAATCGGACGGCGGCAGCGTCAGCTCGGCGTTCACGATGATTATATTAACGGGTCGGACGGCGGCGACAACGGCTTGGCGTTCGCGACGGTTGACGAACTCGTAGAACGGCGGCGGCAACGGCTCGGCGTTCGACGGTGCGAGAATACGGGAGTGCTAGGCTAGACTATATACACATCCGTAGTCACAAGTTTAAAACTTGTGCGGCTTATGCAGTCTATAGAACAAGGTACTGATATGTGTGCAATATGAATAGCGTCCGTAGTCACGAGCTGGAAACTCGTGCGGCTCGCTATTACCTTGCACTCAGCGGGGAGAAGGTGTCTGTATCAGCTCTCAGCGGCTTGTACTTATGTAGTGTGTGGACCACTGGTCCTGGTTAAATGACTATGTTTCCTTTTTGTTGGTTTAGCTTTTTAGGTGCTTGCTCGAAATTGTGGGTAGTAATAATCTGATAGTCGTGAACCTGACGATTTCGAATTTAGCTTCAACGGTTTGATTTTCCTTTTGGTTGTCGAGAAAACTCGTGTTTTCTGAGGGGCGGCGAAGGTCTGTTGGACTACATGGCCGGCCAGCGCTATCTGTTGCGGTGTTTGACAGTTGCGCACAGTGGATGCACTCGCTTTTTCGGCGGTGGCGCTCGTTGTGGAAGTATGTAATGAGGATCACTAGAGTGCACCACTTAAATGGGCACTCCGTTTTGTCTCATTACAAGGTAACTATAACACCTTATACACCTTCCCTATATAGTTATATATCACATACATTAGTACATTAACCATTTCAAATTCAACCTATATGGCTAAATATATATATAGGTCTAATATATCTTATAGTATTTGAAATATGTAAATACTTCAATTAATTATAAGATACCCAATTTAAAAAAATGTACTTTTTTCAAAATACTCTACCAAAGCACTTCTTGTTAATTTTATATATTTATTGAATAACAGTTTGTAAAATTGACATTACTAGAGCTCTTATTACAAATTAAAACTAAATAAATACTACTCAATATTTAAAATTAATTAACATTTAAAAACAAAAAATGTATATAAAAAATTATAAAATGAACATACTAACATAATATTGAATATTAAAAATTAAGTAACTTTAAATGTAAATAACTAAAATGTTACATTTAACCAACTCAATAAAAAGTTTGAATATAAAAAAATGATTTTAAAATTTTGTTCGGGAAAATGATAATCTCCAACATAAGAATAGTTCTGATGTTGAAGAAGATGTTATTTATACAGATGATGTTGATTTGCCAGTAAGTAATACAAATATTACCTTCAATAACATGGCTCAATGGTTGTATATAATTATCAATAGTAATAATATGCAAATAATGCATCACCTTACTTTAAATATTTTATCATATAAAAATGTTAAAATTTAATTACCTACGTAATTGTTATTGTTAATGATAAAAGTATTGGCAAATTAAAATTAGGTACCTATAGAAGATATCTTTATAATTATAAAAACGAAATTAATATTGTATCAATACAATATTAATATAATACAACCAGCTGGCATAAACAACTGTTGAACATAATTTTAGCAATTTAATACTCATAGATAATTATTTTTTAGGAAGCTGATGAGACTTTTCAAACGCCAGTTTCTACCAGAAATAAGCCATTATTACATGTATGAAGGGTGCAAAATATCACCGGGAGAAAGCGAACTTGTGTTGTTAATGTTTTCTTTAAGACATAAACTTACGGCAAGAGCATTGGATGACTTAATAGATTTAGTAAATTGTCATACACCGTGCATTGTACATCAATCCAAATATTATTTATTAAAACAATATAAAAATTATCCTCCAAAACAAAATTTTTTTTGTGAAAATTGCCATGGACTCTTTGATGTAATGAATACGTTAAATACTCAAGTTGATTGTCCCCATTGTTCAAAAGATAATAATATGAAAATCTTAAAAGAATCAATAGGTTAATTTTTAACATTACCGCTGAAAGACCAAATTAAAAATTTATTGGAAACAAACATTGGAACCAAACTTTGTTGGGACTACAATAATGATGGCACAATCAATGATGTTATCAGTGGAAAAATGTACACAAAACTAAAAGCTAAGTATAATACAGAAAAATGGATAACTTTGCAATCGAATACTGACGGAATACAAGTTTTTAAGTCTTCCAAAATATCAGTATGGCCTATCCAAGTAATGATTAACGAATTGTCGTATAATGATAGAAGGGAAAATATTTTATTAGTTGGATTATGGTATTCAACCACTAAACCTGATATGAATACATTTTTAGATCCATTCACTAAAGAACTCTGTGATTTGCAAAATAATGGTATAGACTTTATACATCCATCTAGTAAAGTACTTACTAATATTAAAGTACATAAGATAATTGCATCTGTTGATTCGGTTGCTAGGCCAATGATTCAAAATATAAAACAATTCAATGGGAAGTTTGTATGTCCATATTGTCTCAATGAAGGAGCAATTCGGAGTGTAGGAAGAGGTCAATCACGCATATATATTGGAAGTCTTGGTCCAAAAAGAACTCTACAACAGCATTTGGATGACTGTGACTTTGTAAACTTAAATGGTTGTATTAGAAGAGGAGTAAAAGGAGCATCAGTCCTATTACTGTTAAAAGAGTTTCATATAATTAAAAGTGTTGTGCCAGATTATATGCATTCAGTATTACTTGGTGTAGTAAAAACTTTTGTTGAAGCATGGTTTGACTCTTCCAATTCTACTTGTGTTTGGTATTTAGGACGAAAAGTTAGAGAATTTGATGCTCGTTTATTAAACACAAAACCACTACACGAAATTACAAGAACATTGCGAAGTATTCATGGTCGAAAACAATGGAAAGCTTCAGAATGGCGCACATTTTTACTATATACTTCTACAGTTTGTCTCCAAGGACTGCTGCCTCAAAGGTATTATAAACATTGGCATTACTTAATCATAGGAATATATACCTTACTACAAAACAGTATTAGTAATGATCTGCAAATAGATCATGCTGAATAGATCATTCTGTCTCAATAAATTTGTTTCTTCTATTCCAAAGTTGTATGTTGAACATTGTATGAAATTTAATGTACATTTATTACTACACCTACCAAAACATGTGAAGATGTGGGGGTGTTTGTGGGCATGGTCTGCATTTCCTTTCGAACTCTTCAATGGTAGCCTATGCAAACTATTTCAAGGTACACAAGGTGTACCAGAACAAATTTGTAAAAATTATCAACTTGAGAGAAATTTAAGAGTAATGATTTCAGACATCACCACTACGCAGTCACTTACTCAATATTCATGTGCTAATAAGTTGTTTAAGAGATTGAGTGGATATATTCATGTCTCAAATGCAATTCAAACAGGACCATTAACTAGGTACATTTGGTAAACCTATCTCTGAAGATTTATGTTTAACTTTACAACAAAAAGTATGTATAGAAAATAAGATTTGCCCGACATTACCATATACGACTGAATTTCAGTCATTTCATCGTTTTATTCTGGATGGTGTGTTAATTCACACTATAACATACCAACGTATAAAAAAACGACATAAAGTACAGTTCAAATTAAAGATGGAGAATTTGTAGATATCTCACATTTGCTGCAATATAGAATTAATAAAAATTGTAATTTTAAGAGTATTATGATGGGCCATCAACTTATTCAAATACCAAACATTAATATTTCACCTGTTATGAAGGCTGCCACTGTAACTACAAAATTAAGCAGTAATATTATATGTTTTTTCCCAGAACAAATGAAATCTAAATAATATAGGATATTACATAACGACACAATATACGTTACACCAATTGTTAATTCATTAGAAAGGGATTAAATGAAATAATGTTATATTATTTTCTAATTATTTTTAGCATTTTGTTTTTAGTTACAATATTAAAATATTTAATCATTATTTTTTATTTATGAACAAAACAATTCACTTTACTTATGAGTAATTTATTTATCATATTAATATTATTTTTAGTAGTAGTAGCACATGTCATGGCTAATAAAATAGTTATTTCTGTGTAAAAACTGCAAAACTATATACCTATTTCACTATTAGAAATTATAATGGCTGCAGAGAAATAAATTGATCTCAGTGAAAAATATATGTTTGGGCAAAGGGTACTCGATAAAACATAAATTAAAATCAACATTTTAAAAATTTTTAAAAATACTTTTACTAGTAGTCTTACGAGAAAACTGAGGAATTGGGCTACAAATGTCAGAAATTAATTGTTTATCATAATAAGTTACATCCTGTGTATATTTCAAATTTGCAAAAAGCTAGCTGCAAGTAAAAATTTTTGGAACATAATTTTGGTTAAACTAATTTCAAAAACCAAAATAATATTCCAGTAATTATACCGCTTACTACAGAGCGGTTTACAGTAAATAAACACTTATTATTATAAATATTG
>NW_021771726.1:0-847 GCF_005508785.2 Acyrthosiphon pisum | reverse complement strand
ACTTAAATGAGTGATTGTTGCGTACAAATAACAATTTATATTTTGTGCGTATAATTGGTCTTAACCTGCCTCAAAACAGGGAAGTTTCTGTATTAATGATTGAGAAAGAGTCGTCTTTTGAATTTGGGCTGTCTTTTTTTTGTATGAGAAGAACATAAAATGTGTGGTTAAGAAAATTTAAATTTTCTTTTAAAATTAAACATAAGTAAATATTTTTTTTTTGTGGTGTGAGGGTAAATTATTCCCCCCCCCCCCAACATATTGTACATAATTGAGGCTGATATTTAGATATTGTGGCTTTTCAAAATATTTTTCGCTCAACTAAATTTTAGGACTTCGGCGCCACTGTTATTATTTTGAACCATTAAAAAAATTTACTTTCATTTATAAGCCCAGGACTATGAAAAATCTATTCCAAAATGATGATACAGTTAAATCAAAATTGTCGTTTTGCAGTTATGCAAAATATGAGTAAAGATATAACACGTATTCAAAAAATTGAAACAAACTTTCCAATAACCCCAGATTTAAAATACAAGTAAGATTTTAAAATGCTGTTAATAATATTCTAAATTTAATTTAATACAAATTACTATTTAATGACAACACCAATCATTGAAAGAATTTAATAGTTTTACTAATTTACTATTAATAATTTTTTGTAAAAATTTTTTTTTAATACTTTATATTTGGCAAATAATTAGTAGTAATTTATATAATATGTATAATTAATCACATACCTACTTACAATTTTTTTTTTTAAATCTTTATTAGATTTACACAATTTACACATGTTTTGTAGGCATCTGGCATATGTATTAAACACAACAATATACATTTATCTTTT
>NW_021771725.1:0-1398 GCF_005508785.2 Acyrthosiphon pisum | reverse complement strand
CGCCACACCTTAAAAACCTCAAAATTATTGCAAACAACAGTATGAAAATTATGAAAATCTTATCTCAGCAATCTTGGGGCTCAGAAAAAAATAGCCTCATAACTATGTACAAAGCAACTATACTGGAAAAATTGGAATACAGTGCAGTCATTTATAACACAGCCAAAAGCAAAATTCTTGATATACTTAATCCTATACACAATCAAGGTATTAGATTAGCCACAGGCGCCTTCCGCACAAGTCCAACCGCAAGTATTATGTGCAACGCTGGAGAACTTCCACTTGAATTCAGAAGGATCAAAGAGATACTAAAATTCGTAACTAAATTATATAATAACGAAACTCAAACTACAATCAGAAGGCTCCTGAATACACACAATAGCCCAAACACACCTCGCACTATCGATGAAATGAATAAAACCTTATCAGATCTAATGAAGTTTAACCCACTCACTTTTAGCAAAATTATCTTTCCATCATCCCCCCCATGGATGTGGAAAATCAAACTCAATACCCAACTACTTGAATCCAACAAAAAAATGTTCCTAACCCCAATTATATGAAACAGCTACTCAGAAATTATCGAAGAAAAATACCCTCACCACATAAAAATCTTTACAGACGCCTCAAAATCATCCCATGGAACTGGATTCGCCTTTGTAGACAACAACAAAACCTATATGTTTAAGCCTCCTCCTGAATCCAGCATTTTCTCCGCTGAAAGCCAAGCCATCCATAAAGCTATTACACACGCAACGACTTTAGTGTCCAATTAAATACTTATAGTGAGTGACTCTCTTATTAGTGCACTCCTTGCTCTCGAAAATCCCTACTCCAAAAATGAAATTATTCAAGCCATCCAAGAAAAATTATGACTTTCAAGCAAAAAATTCGATTTCTTATGGGTTCCCTCACATACTGGCAAATCGGCAACGAACTAGCAGATAAGGCAGCCAATGAAGCAATAACATCACCCAGCTCGGTAACAATAAACAAAATAACATATCAAGACGTACTCATAAAAATTAACAATGTAACTAAAAGTCACTGGCAAAAAACGTGGGAGGAGACTCCAAATACAAACAAACTTAGAGAAAATAAATTATCAATCGACCTATGGAAAACCCCCTCACCATCATCCAGACACGAAGAAGTAGTCATCGCTAGGTCTCGGATTGGACACTCCCGTCTAACACACCTGCACCTTATAACCAAAGAAAACCGTCCGACCTGCGAACTCTGTGATAAAGAACTCACGATAAAACACATCATACTCGAATGCCCCAAGTTCAACAGCTCCAGACAAATTCTCGGAAACCCACAAACGATGCAACAAGCACTCGGCGAAGAGAACTCCAAAAATATATACCACTTTTTCACTAACATAGATTAGCAAAA
>NW_021771724.1:0-1130 GCF_005508785.2 Acyrthosiphon pisum | reverse complement strand
CGGACGTAGTAGGTAAAATTATGTTTAGTAAATTTAAAGGCGAATTTAACTCCAATAATATACCGTTAGAAATCGAAGACGAATTTTACATGCCAAATTTTGATTACATAAGTAACAATGTAACAGCTATTCGAATAAAATGTAGTATTTTTTACGACGATATCGAAATGGATTGGGTGATAAATGAGTCTAGGTCATATTTTTCGAAGAAAATGTGTGAAATAACCTTAACAGGGGGAAACGAAGAAAAGTTAGGAACTAAAGGGAGTAGTAGCGGACAAAGAATAATAATTACAACAAATAGTCCGTTACCGGAGACAACGACACAAGTCGATGTAAACGCGATTTTAAGGAGAATGATTAAAAATAGACCAAAAACAACTCCAATACCTACGGATAGTTATTTTGAAAAGTTATACAAGAATTACATTAAAAAAAGGACGGCAGAACGTTACAATAGTCGCAAAGAATGGTTCAATAAAATTTGAAAACATACAAAATAAAACCATACTAGTTAATAATATTGATAAAAGTAATATTAGTTTCGTTGAGGAAAGTAATTTTAATAATAGTGATGTTATTAATAATAATTCGGATAAGGAAGAATCAAAAGAACGAAAAAACAAGATAGTATTAATAGTAATATTAATAATAACTCTAATAGTATCTATAATCATTTTAGGAATAATAAGATATAAATGTAAAGTCGGAAACGAATCTCGCTATATAGAAACAGAAACAGAAAGGCTCGATAACCCAAATGAAAATGTAACAAGAGTGTAATGATAATAAATAGAAAAAAAAAAAAAGAAAAAACATATATATGTAGAGATATAAAAAGAATTATTCTTTTAGTCGTAATTAATATATTATAGAATATTAACCAATATTATAATGGTGGAAGTAAATTAACGTAAACTATAAGAAAAAAAAAAGAAACGAGTTATTAATGCAAATATGTAATTGTAGGAGCGAGGAAATTAATACACTTTTAACAACAGACACAACCGGTAAGGAGAGGTTGGTGCGTTTCAGTGGCGATGAGGAACCAATATACGAAATGGTTTTGACTGTACGGGCAGGGGGCCGTGTTTTGGTGGTGGTACTAAAGAAGGAGGGGGAGTACATAA
>NW_021771723.1:0-948 GCF_005508785.2 Acyrthosiphon pisum | reverse complement strand
TTCCGTCTGGTAGAAATTTTGTATACAGAATATAAAAAAAAAAATTTAAAAAAATAAAAAAATTAAAAAAAAAATAAACACCATGTAAAACCACTAGCTCCGCTCAGAATCTAAAACTTTAGCTTTGCGTAATATCCCGTGCATAAGTGTGCATATTATTCAATTCATTCATAACTTATTCGAATTCATAATTTATAACTTATTTTTTTTTGCTGATATATTATAATACAATAGTTTATTGTAGGTACATAATATCTGCGAACTACTAAACTAGGCATAAATACAAACAAACAATAATTAAAAAATTAGCAAGGTATTAGGAATTCAACCAGTGTCGCTACCAAATCATGGGTCGCGTAATCTATAAAAATGGGTCTTTTTTGTTTTAAAAAAAATAAGTTTATTATAAAATTATAAACTATGGATTCGAATAAGTTATCAATGAATTGAAGAACCATATTTTACAGTAGATATAATGATAGTTAAAATGTCTACTAAAATCAATAAATTGAGCTTACTTGTGATTCCAATATTAAACAAATGTTTGTTGAAACTTTTTTGGAAATGTTTTTGGCACATTTATGCACGGGAAGTTACGCAAAACTAGCAACTTAGTCTTTTTTCTTTTATGGCCTACAAAGGTGACACGAGTCGTGAAAATATTGTTACAAAAACAGTGGATCACGAGTCAAAAAGGTTAAACATTACTAGTCAAAACAATAGATAGGATGAAAAATATTTTTATATTAAAAAATGTAAAATTACTAGGTATTCATTAGGTTTATCATTGACAAAACACTTTAAATCCACTCCAAATTTTAATAAAAATTTATTTTGGGCATTAATTTGGTCCGTCCCCCCATCCAAGTAAAAAAAAAATAGTTGGGGTACGCAAAAAAAAAATAATGCGCACCCCATCAATTCGAGCACTGTTTATAAGGTGATAAA
>NW_021771722.1:0-972 GCF_005508785.2 Acyrthosiphon pisum | reverse complement strand
ATTGATTTCAAAATTGCCAATGCCAATGTCTAATTTGGTCATACAGCGTAAGAGACATTGGCCCTTTTAACACAAGTTAAAATTTGATGACATTTTTTGTCAAAATGTGACATTGACCCTTCTTGCACCATCTGTTGGTCAGGTATATTATTATTACATTTAATGCGTTATTTCATGTGTTTTCATTCAAGCTGTATATAATAAACATAATAAACATTCTATTTCGATTAATTAAATAGTTAACTAATATGATGTATTGTATAATGATTATTATGGTGGATTGTATTCGTTTATTATTGGTGTGTTCAGTGTGTATGAATTATTTACTACTTTTTAGGGCAGTTGTATACATTCACCAATACCTTAAAGTTTATTATCATATTATAAAATATTATATAAAATTATAAAATATCCTAGCTCGAGTCAACGCAGATTGTATTACAATATATTATTATTATATATAATATGTGTATGGTATAATGATTATTATGGCGGATTGTATACGTTTATTTAGGTGTTCAGTGTGAATGAATTATTTACTACTTTTTATACATTCACCATTACCATTATACTTCAATATATATATATATATTTAATGTGTTGTTTAGGAATTATTATTAATAACTAATAGTGTCTAAGAGTCTTATAATTATATATTATGATATATACTAGGTTGTACCATACATTATGTACTTCTGCAGAGAGTTCTATAGGTGGTCTACATTAGTACACAGTGGTACCTACATGCTATTGATAGATTTTTATTATAGGTTTAAAATTATTACCATAGCATATAACAATTATTAGCATATAACAATATTTTATGCATGTGTTATTTTTAGCAGTGTGTTGAGTGTTATTTTACTCACTGTTTTTTAGGTTTTTAGGATAGTTGTGTACTTTTATATTATATACTTTACATTTAATGTGTTGTTTAGGTATTATTATTATTTTTATGTTTTTTCATTCAAG
>NW_021771721.1:0-718 GCF_005508785.2 Acyrthosiphon pisum | reverse complement strand
CCGGGATTTTCTGTCTTTGTCTAACACACGCATCACTGAGTATTTTAGATGTGTTTTGCTTGAAAATTTAATAGAAAGCTGCTAGTATATTGTTTGGCAGATGAAAAAAATTAAAAATCCAGTCCATTTTTTTTTTTATAAGCATTTAAAGTTCAAATATTGACAAAATACGTAAAAATTACGAAAAAATCCAAATTATTTTGAGTTATAAGTTTATAAAAAAATTTATTTTTAAATCTAAGATTTGAAAATGTAATGCAAGATTCCTCATAAATTTGTTTATCTTTATCAAAAAAAAAAATATCTACAAGAAAGTCAAATAAAATTTCTATGAGTGTTTGAAATTCATATTTTTACAACATTTGATATTCTGGGATTTCTCATGTAACGATTTCCTCATTTTGTTGTAGGTAATTAAAATACGAATGATTGTAGATACATTACAATTTCACTGAATGATTATTTTATCAATTCTTATACTTGAAAAAAATTTCAAAGTATTTTGACTCTTTTTGAGCTGTTTACGGACATTGTTAGTTTTCAATTTTTTTAGTTTTTTTTTTTTATAAATATCAGTAAAATGTTATTTGATCGTTAAAAAAGCATGAAAATTTAATACAAGAGTCCTGATATATTGTTACAATAGCAGTTGAAAAATATTAAAAATACATTCGCACAATTTTTATTAATAAGCATTTATAGTTCGAATTCAACAAAA
>NW_021771720.1:0-1412 GCF_005508785.2 Acyrthosiphon pisum | reverse complement strand
TATTTCTTTTACAGTACCAATAGTATTTCTGATTTCAGGAATTGAATTTTGATCGTTAACTACTAAATTAAGCTTATGTGAAGCACAATGAAAATAACAAGCAGTTGGATATATTTTTCGTATAATTGTCTGTACACCATTTTCTTTACCACTCATGGTTGAACAACCATCAAAACCTAGGCCAACAAGTTTCAACATATTTAAACCATATTTTTCTGTTGATTCTAATATACTTTTTGATATACCTTCTGCATTTAAAATATGTATTTCACTAAATCCAATAAATTCTTCATGCACTACATAATTTATATCAATATATCTTACACCAATAGATAACTGTTCCTTTCCTGCAATATCTGCTGTTTCATCAGCCAGTAAAGAAAATGCAAATGAATTATTGACTTGGGATACAATATCATTACGAATTACTTGACCACAGACTTGAATAATTTCATTTTGAATTCTATGTAATACATATTTGGATTTCCCAGAGGCCGTGTCAAAATTATTTGACAAAATATTATCACCTGAATCAATCCGAAATTTCAATAAATCAACAAAATTACCTTTATTAGCAGTGTTTCCTCTAAGGGCAATATCATGTTGTCCACAAAACAGTATTGATTTTATGATTGGTCTCAATTTTTTTCTATTATCTTCAACTTCTTTATGTACTGTACCATTTATTTGCTCAAAAACATTTATTTTTTTTGAATTCATACTGTCTAAAAACAATTTTGCTGTAACTTTTGAATCATTATGCCACAGTGTTTTTTCATGTTTTTTTTGACTCTTCAATAATTTGATAAAATTTTGTGAATGGTGTAATAATAAAAGAACCTTGTTTACCCCTGTGTACATTATATTTGAATAATACACAAAATTTACAAAAAACCCCTTTATGTTTAGTTGAATAAATCATCCAGTCATACATTTCTAAGTATTTTAAATTAAATGCACGTTTAGAATTTGATGCCATGTCATTTTTAAAATTTTAATTTATAGTTGACTTGTATGGATTAATTAGTAAACTGTACTTTTTGTCTTCTGGAATTGGATGAATATTAAAAATTAAGTTAACATATATTATATTGTCATTATCTCGACTGACTCGATCGGACAACGGAGAAAAAAACCGATTACGTTATATAATCGTTGAATTTCTCGTGAACAACAATATACGGTGAAATAGATTCTATTTTTATAGCAGTAATGGCCATATTAAACATTTTCGTTAAATAATATTATGAAATTTTCGTTCATTCTGTTCTTTTTTTCCCAGGGGTGGATAGGCCCATGGGGAAAAAGAAATTTTCCCTGGGGGGCCTACTCGGGTATATTAATTATTATTACTGTTATTTTTAACAATATAATAATACCACAAGTCAAGAATTTGCTTACGGATCTTTAAC
>NW_021771719.1:0-915 GCF_005508785.2 Acyrthosiphon pisum | reverse complement strand
TCGGTATTTACATTTCGCTATCACTTCCACCGTTATCGTATTTAACGAAAACTTTCCGTTTTTTTTTTTTCAAAATTCGAGTATTATCGCATCTACGGTCTTCGTACGGCACCGTTTAAGACTTATTCGCGTATCCGCCAAATTTATGAGTCGCCTGCGGCAGTACGTACTTCGCTCACGTCGAGTGCCGTGGCGGAGATTGGGTAGCTGACAGTGTCGTTATTTCTTTATACAACCATGAATATATGCTATTATATATTTATTATATTATATTATATTATACTATATAGTAGGTACTTGATATTATATTACTGTTTTTAGGTGAGTCACATTTGGTTAGGTTAAAATACTGCTGCAGATTCTAAATAATACATTATTTATAAAGACTGGCGATTACATTTTATAATGATATGACTGTATATTATTTGATTAGAGGTTTAATTATGAGAGTATTATATGAAATAAAATATTTAATAAATAATAAATTTGATACATTTTATACATGGGTTGGATTATATGGAACGGTTATTTTATACTTGAATATAACTAACCTACTATGTAGTACCTAATATATTACAGTTTTAAGGTGAGTTAATTGGTTGAGGTAATACAATATTAATAAACTAATTTTACTTATACTACATATATTTCAGAAAAGTCTGGTAGTTAAAGTTTATAATGATATGCTAGCTGTTTGATGTTACTTATGTAGGTAGGTTTATGGAGTGTATTACAATATATTATTATTAATGTATACTATAGGTAGGTTTAATCATGAGCATAAAATCAAATTAATAAATTGACAATTGATAAATAACAATATTTAATTGACATCCACAGCCATTGCTATAATATCTACATATTGTGCTTTAGTAATATGCTTTATTGAGCAACGCACCTAAATCGTTAAATATT
>NW_021771718.1:0-1019 GCF_005508785.2 Acyrthosiphon pisum | reverse complement strand
CATCTCCACAATTTTCGTAGAATACGCTCGTTTGATTCTCGAACTCTTTCGATTGCGTATGGTAGTTGTCCCCGTGCCACCATAACTACCATTAACCTACATATAATAACGCGTGAAATTAGAATATTATATAGTGTTGTAATATTTTACTACACTGTTATACAACATCTGGTACAGTTTTGAATATGTCCGTCTATTTAGTGTGTTGGCGGCTACTCATAAAAATTGGTCGAACACCCCACCAACTAGATGTAGTGCTGTCATAATATTATTATATCTTTATTAGTTTAAGAAAGAGAAAAAAAAAATATGTTTGTGTATGGTTGTTATTAATTGTGTTATTGTTTATTTACTACTATACGTAACTTTATTTTTATTTATTTTTTTATACATATATTTTTTTTTTGTACTTAATGCCTAATACTTAACTTAATTCTTTAATTGTTTTGTTTTTTTTTTTTTTTTTTTTTTTTTTATCTTTTCAAATTAAACACTACCGCTATTAAATTCCGTTTCCCTTACTATTTCCCGCGGCCCTGCTATTACGTCTACCATATATCTATATCTATGCCTATTGACAAACTTAAACTTATAAATTACACTTACTATTAACATTAATAAGGCGAGTAATAACGATCCTAGAATTATGCTTATTACGTAATTATATCCCGATTTTATTTTATTTCCCCCTAGGTGTGTCGGCATGGTCATATCTATAATTCCGTCATCTGTTCCGTCTGATGCGTTGTGGCCCGGTGTGGAATACTCTGTAGTTTCTTCAAGGTGGTTTTGTTTTTGCTCACTGTGTGATTCTTCCCGCATGTGACAGCTTATATTACTCTGCTCCGTTACTATGTTGTTCAAGTCGTTAATTTTTTGTGGTTCTTCTGTGTTGTTAATTTTATTACCAATCTCCCCTAATATACTCGACGTAGTTGACACACTTACTGTGGTCTGTTCTGCTGCAGATCTTTTCGTGTCTGAAGTTTTCAGTTTTATTGCTTGATGCGTCGGAATTA
>NW_021771717.1:0-1182 GCF_005508785.2 Acyrthosiphon pisum | reverse complement strand
TCATATTGATATTATAATAATATTGTGAATTTGTGCTTTGTGCAGTGTATAAATTATTTTCATAAAATGAAGTAAAATAAAAATTCAAGTGATTTAATACGTAAGAAGTAATTATCTTTTATTCTTTTATAGTTATTTGAGAAAAACGTATTTTCATCGATTTAACTGATTTTCTATTTACTGGCTTGTATAGTCTTTACCTATTAGTTTTATTAGTAATGAGTAATATTTAGTTAAGGTAGATTATGAACCTTTATTGTTTACCCAACGTTTGTTTATGTTGTTTGTTTATTACATTCAAATATTCATTTACATTTGCAATGTTATATTCTTATAATTGTACATTTGACATATTAAAACAAGTTAGCTTAGTGCTTTAGTCACATTTTTTTATATTGTTTTTCTTAACCTCTAAAATGACAAAATGGTATAGTAGCACAGAATTATTAGTTATTCTGTGATAGTAGTATGTAATAAATCCACGATTTAAGATAGTATGGTTGCCCAACGAGCTATGATAAGACGGCATTGGATTTAAATCGGACCCCGGGCACTAGCGCTTCTAGTGACCTATTTTATAATTTATAATATAATATGATCATTATACAGGGTCCTCCAAATTTCGGTCTTTTGTCACACGAAATTTGGAACACTCTGTATATATTTTTATTGTATATAGGTATAACCACGATGTAGGTAAAACGGTGTAGTCACTATCAATTGTACGTATGAGAAATAAGTGAGTACCGTTTTTACGGCAGTTTAGTTACACAATTGTCCACCAGGAAGCGCTAAGAAGGCCGGTTTCGGAAATATTTTATAAGCAATATGGTCTATTTCAGTATATTTGTTTTGAATAATAAACATATTATTAACATATTGATGAACATTGTTTATTTATATTTTATTATCCTATAGTACCACAGTACCACACTACCTATAGTAGAAATATAACCACCCACACCTACCTAAAACTAGTAAAACTTATAATTATTTTTAAACATTTTTCATATTGTGCTAATAAATATGCCCAACAAATGTTTTGTTCCCGCATGCAAGTCTGGTTACTTAAGTAATACTAAAATATTAAAATCAGCAGGGAAAAGAGAAAGACAAAAAAAAAATAATAATAATAATAATAATAACAAAAATAAAATAAATATATAAAAAGCTACATAACAA
>NW_021771716.1:0-1218 GCF_005508785.2 Acyrthosiphon pisum | reverse complement strand
ATATTTACGTGGAATCTTGTTTTAAATTTTCAATCCTTAGGATATAAAAGTTGAACATTTTTATAAATTTTTAACTACAAAAATAATTATTCAAATTTTAAATTTCATAAAATTTTGTCAACATTTTAACTTCAAATGCTTATAAAAAAAAATTGTGCCTATGTATTTTTAATATTTTTCAACTGATATTGTAACAATATATCAGGAGCTTTGTATTAAATTTTTACACTTTTTGGCCTAACACATAAAACTTTATTAATATTTATAGAAAAAAAAACTAAAAAAATTTAAAACTGAAAATGTCCGTAAACAGCTCAAAAAGAGTCAAAATATTTTCAAAATTGTATGGTGTATAGAAAATGCTAATATAAACATTCAGTACAATTTTCATGTATCTGCAGTTATTCGTTTTTGAATTACAACAAAATAAGGAAATCGCTACATGAGAAATCGAGTGAATATATTTTGACCTCCCCAATGCACCAACGATATTAACTTTCCAATCGAACAAGATACTGAAGTTGAAAATCGAAGCATTATTTCGACTACTTATCGTGTACACAGACACAAAAAAAAAAAAATTAAAAATAAAAAAAAAAAAAAAAAGGTGGGTAAGTGGATTTCGCTCTGCTGTACAGTAGGTTACAAGTGGGTCACTGTATAATGGATGGTATTAAATTTGAATTCAATGATATAATATCATTGTATAAGAAAAACGATTCTGAGCGGAGACGGTATGTTAGTCTAGGTATAAGACATAATATTATATTAGGTACCTATAATAAATTCCAAATTAATCATATCATAATATTTATTAGGTACTTATAACGCGTTATACATCAACAAAAAACCGTGGTACTATCATAGATATATAATAGTATACTTTAGAAGTTTCAAGTACCCACGAATAATATTATACAAACACAACAAAATAACTAAAATAGTTATCCTAGGTTTTTAATATGTAATTTCGTCCAAATTTGTACTTAAAATGACTATAAAAATAAACTGCGTAAATGTATTTTTTAGATTTTTTGGTAACAGAATTAATTACTTACGTGGAATCTTGTTTTCAATTTTCAATTCTTAGATATAAAAGTTGAACATTTTATACATTTTTAACTACAAAATAATTATTCAATTTTAAATTTGATAAATTTTGTCAAAATTTCAACATTCAAATGCTTATAAAAAATAATTGTGACTATGTATTTTTAA
>NW_021771715.1:25160-31297 GCF_005508785.2 Acyrthosiphon pisum | reverse complement strand
ACTATTCTCATCCCTTCCCCCAACACATCGTCCAATTAGAGGTAGTATGCGGTGGGCAAATTTGCAATTTAAACAAAGTGCTGCACTTAATGCACTAAGTGTGAACGGGATATGATATGGTGTGTTTAATTTTGATCCATTGCATGTTGCATGTTTATATTTATACCAAGTATCCTAGTACTTAGAGAGCAGATTACGAATGGAAAATTAAAAGAAAAATAAATACCAATTTCGAAGCAATTATGACTAGTGAATACAAGCGAATGATATTTACGTCACACTTTTATGATTTTATTAATTTAATAACCATATTTTTAGCGATGACATAAATACGTCTTAAATAAGTGTAGGTATATCATAAATAGGTTAGTTTATATTATTTATAAGCAAAGCCATATAAAATAAAAAATAAACATTTGCAGGAAACGTATAGATATAAAACGTCATTGTTCTTTTAAACACATATTTTGAAAATGTATAAATTATTATGTTATATGGCAGTACTCGATGCTCGTCAATAATATGTGGATGAATAGAATAATAATAAGATCAATTTCACATTAAAAACAATGTTGATATTTATTTAAATTGAGTATTATTTATTTATTTATTTTATTTTATTTCATTTCATAAATACATTTGAAAACTGCACCGCACAGAGCAAATTTGGGTTATATATTATTAAAAATTAAAATGTTTTCTTTAACTATTTTATTACTTAATATTCGTTTAGAAGAAACTCCATAGGACATTAAGTCCGGTTAAAAAAACGTATAGTTCTGGAAATTGTTCATCAAATTACAATATAAATAATCATATGATATTATTATTAAGCAAGATTATTTAATTGTGCTGTAATTTTAAATAGAATTAATATGTGTTCTACCATGTACTTTAACAATTTATATTAGTGACCATTCATGTTGTATCTAACCTTTTTTGACTTACTAACCTGTCTTATTAGTACTAACCTGTCTTATTAGTTAGTTAAAAATATTAAATATAATTTTCAGTTCTGGAAAATTTGATCCAACCTATTGCATCAGACTTACCATCTAAAGCTGTGAACGAGGATACCAAAATATGTAAGCGGACTAGAACACTGGAAAAGAAAGTAAAATTTAAATTATTCATTTTATTTTAATATAACGTGACGTAGTCTTATATTTCTATAATGGACATTATAGAGTACAATTCAAACTCTAGTACGATGTCCTAGTGTAATAAAATTTGGAAAATTTGAAGTGGAGACATGTTATTCATGTCCATTCCCACAAGAGGAAGATGCTGCGAGATTAATATTTTGTGAATTTTGTTTAAAATACACTAAATGTCAATCGATTTTGGACAGACATATGCGACACTGTAATTGGAGAACACCACCGGGTACAGAAATTTACCAAAGTGGAGATTTAAGCGTTTTTGAAGTAAATTAATTTTATGAAACAAATCATAAGAGATAAAATACTATAAAGTTTTTTATATATTTTTTTAAACAGATTGATGGAAAAGTAGACAAAACATATTGCCAAACACTATGTCGATTGGCCAAATTATTTTTGAACCTAAAGACTTTGGACTATGGCGTTGAACCGTTCTTATTTTACATTGTGACGAAAAACGACGGTTTTGTAAGTACCTATTATTTCAAATGTTGTCGCTTATAAGGCAGTATACTGCCTTTTGGCTTAGGAGGGCAGTATAATAATACATTTTATTTTGTATTTTCGAAGTGAAAACTTCTTTTGGGAGGCTCTGCTCACCGATAGACTCATGTGACTAAATGTGTAAAAGAATCATTCGGCGTTACTAACAAAATAACTAACGCTTTTAATCCGTTATATATATTATAATGTGTATGTGTGTTTGTGTGTGTGACGTGTGTATGCGCACAATTATAAGTCCACCCATTGTAATATAACTTTAAATTTAAATACAATTCCAATAATCAAAATGTATTAGTAGAAGTCTTCACGATAATTTATTTTGTATTGTTTTATAGTTGTTTACTATATTATATCGTAATAATCTTCAATTAAAATGTTAAGGGCTGTCATTTGGTTGGTTATTTTTCAAAACTAAAGGAAAATGAAGAAAATTTTAATGTAGCTTGTATCGTTATCATGCCACAGTACCGAAGACAAGGTTATGGACGAATTCTCATAGAATTCAGTAAGTGAAAACTATATGGACCTAAGCGTTTTAGCATATATCACGTCTAGTTTATCATTTCAGGTTATCTTCTATCTAGAATTGAAAGACAGCCGGGAACTCCAGAAACACCACTTTCCGGCTTGGGTAAAATTACATACGATGCGTACTGGAAAGGTGTGATTCTGGAATATTTACATAAACACAGAGACGTTGACAAAATATACATTAATGATGTTAGCAGTGAAACTGGTAATTTAAAAGCATTTAATTTGAAACTTTTTAATCAGTACTTTGTGAGATAATCATAACATTAATAACAATTTTAATTTAGGATTAATGAGACAAGATATCATTGACACTTTCCAATCTCTACACATGGTTGTGGAAATCTATAAGGAAATAACCATATGCATAGATTGGAATGTTGTAGATCGTCACATACAGAAAAAAAATGAATCAAAACAAGTTCATATTGATCCAGATCGATTGAAGTGGACACCATCAAATTTATCGGATGGCCAAGTTCGTTTTTTCTGAAAAAAAAAAATGATTTTAAATTATTATAATATTTTTTTTTAGGATAACCGACCTCTGGAAGAACCGATTTTCATCAAGTGCATTCCAGGTGGCTAAATCCTAGTGTACGTGTGCGCGGCTGGTATGTACTTGGTTTACTCGCTGCTCTGTTCGCTATGCTTTACCCGAGTCCCCGCACTTGTACGTCATGAAGAACTGGCTAGTGGACGCCAAACGGGTGCTGGTCTGGCTACTTTCTGCAGTACGGTGGACAAAGAGATGGACGCCGTGGTCGAGTGCATAATATGCAAGGAAATGCGCAACGACTCCTTCACCGATCTGTTCAACGACTAGGTGAGCCTTAAATCACTCATCTTCCTGCAGGGCCTGTCCGTGTTCCGGGCGATGGACGGCGTCTCCGCGCTCCTGTCGTATGCGTCCTACAAGTTCCAGTTCAGAACAATCAGATGATCCGCAGTGTGTACATGAAAAATAAGAGTGCGTATTGAGATTAAATTATCTAACTAAACAAACCACAATGAATAAAAACGTTGTTTGCTCTAACGAAAAAATAATATATCAGTTATTCGATATTACCTATTATGTAATTTCAAATGCCGTCTTGAACTATTGAGCTATAGAGTATAGACAGTATTTACAATCACCTATTGTCAGATTATAATATAAATATATATTTATTTTTGTAAAGTTAAAGTTTAATGGTGGATATTTTTTTTAATATTTATACCATTTGAACAGCTCATCAATAAATGCATATTGTACAACCGATAATAATATTGTTTGAATTTATTAATTTATATCTACTGTTCAAAAGAAATTACGGTGGATTTTCATATATGGTGTTAAATGTATTTACTCATTTTTTCACCGTTCTTGTTGAGTATGTAAAAATATTTAACTTTATGTCATTAATGTGATACATAAAAATCGAGAACTGCAGTTGTGTTATTACCTACATTTAAAAATTAACTGAATATCAATATGTGTGATATTTTTTTTTAATATTGGTAAGTACGTATTTTTTTATACATGATAGATAAGTTTTGTACTTGGTTATAAAATATACTACATGAATTTTATTCTGGATGTAATAGTGCCGAACAGTCGGCTGTTGAGTGTAACATTTTGTCATTATAATAAGCGGTGAAAGATCTTAAATCTTAATAGTCAGCAATATTGAGCATAGGTACTGGATTTACTAGTTTTATTAGTATGATATAAGCAGATGGTTTTTTTCTTAACATTACAATATAAGACTTTATCGTTTCTGTTTTATTTCACGTCCTTTTTATAAATAAGTGGTCAAACTCTTAACTATACTCAACATACTATACTCTTCAAACTGATCTAACTTCCCTAACGTCGTCGTGCTGGCGAAGAAGATTTTACACCACAACCAGATCTTACGGATTTGACGATTGTACCTTCGCTAATCGCTAGAGACCATTACGCGGTCCATGTAAATTATTAAAAAGGTGTAAGTACCTACCTACTTATTTTTGAACCACAATCGAAATGAAACTATTTTTTAACGAAGGCCAAAAATATTATGGAGCATAGAAATGGCTGGTATAACTATTCAGTGAAAAGCTCATCTATACGACAATACCTATAAGGTTATTTTTTTTAGTTACGCCAAAAATAAATTCGTAAAAATGCAATTGGTTTTGAGTAAAAATCTCAGTTTTACCTTAATTTGTTGTTTTTTTTACTAAACACTTTTTAAATCTATTGGATTTTTTTTTATTTTTGATCCCACAAAGTACTAACTATAGATTCACTTTACTAAAAAACCAAACTTAAAAAAGTTACTGGATACAATTGTTAAAACAATTCACAATTTCACTGTCAAAATATTGCAATATAAATAAACTAATTATATTCGTCGTCAGAAATAAACAATATAGTCACCAACTTCCTATAATAATAATATTTATAGCCATCACAGTATTATGGGTGACCAAAGCTAGGTGACTAATTTTTTCGTGTGAATAGTGATAAGAGCCCATTATGCTCGGTTGCATTACAGTATTTTTCTAGGCGCCCACCTTTTATATTGCCGTTTGTATGATTTACTTCCATTTCTAACCACAAGTTAAGTGTTGTCAAGACGGAGAGAACACACGTAACGTAACGGAATAAGATTTACATTCAAATGCACACGTACCGAGTAAGACTTTCCGGTATCATAAACACGTCTTATAGGTACTACATTTTACGAAGTGCTGTTTAAATATTGATTAAGAATGAAGATTTTTAAGAAGAAGAATTTGATACTTATTGGTATGGAATAGTTACGTACCGGCTCGTATCGAAGTCTGAGTCCGATACGTATCACTTGTATATTGCACATATAACTTCTTGAACGCTCTTGAACTCAAATTTCTTCCTAGAAAATCTTGATAGAACTAAATATAATAAAATAATATAATAGATTATTAAAAATTGTTTTAATAGAAATAATTTCACTCACGCAGGTTATGCACATAGTGAAAAAAAAAACTAAAAAACACGAGAGACAGGGCCAGTATAAAAATTAAAAGTATCTTTACCTATAACATGTAATGAGCAATTAAAAACATATAGTTACTCGCTGAGCGTCCAAAGGCAAATGAAATATGTTTTCTGCATAGATATATACATGGTTTTCTGTCGTCACCAGTAACTCATCATGCGTGCGATAAAAACGTATTTTCCATCACTCCACAAAATTATTAATTAAGTACGACACCGGAGTACCGGACCAAATACTATAGATCTAGGTATAGTATTTGACCGGACGTATCGCCAATTATTGGCAATTAGGCAACTCGTTTCGCGTGACGGTCTCTGTAGTCTGTCTGTCGCCGCTGTATCCACTAACGATCTCTCTCACACAGTCACACGAAACTCTTTCATAATTAGATAAAATTAGATAATACCGTTCGACCATAATATATATATATATATATTCTGTGACCATACCGCAGCAGTGTCTACAACTGCACTATACTCTATGCCCATTATAATAGGTGTATGCTTTAATCGTGACAGCGAATAGTTAATTTGGTATCGACATAAGTCGTTAATGTGCGCTTATCGAATTTCACGTTATCTATAGAAATTCGAAATTGCGATTCTGTAATAGTGTAATAGTGTAATATCAATAAATTAACGAAGTACGTGCTTTCTTAATTCTTTATACGAACCACGACTATTTGGCAGCTCGAACTTTACGCCGACCCAACGTTTTTTTTGTTGTAGCTGTTCAAAACTTTTACCTTACTCAGACATATCGCCGACCCTGTTCCTGCTGTGTCGAAGATTTTCAAGAAGAAAATTCGATATGTATCGATATAGAATGGTTACAAACCGACAGGAATAGTTAAGTAGTACCTACTCTTATCGAAGTCTGAGTCCGGTACGTATCGCTTGTATATTGCTCGTGTACTTTTTGAACGCTCCTG
>NW_021771715.1:0-25110 GCF_005508785.2 Acyrthosiphon pisum | reverse complement strand
CATGTCCATTCCCACAAGAGGAAGATGCTGCGAGATTAATATTTTGTGAATTTTGTTTAAAATACACTAAATGTCAATCGATTTTGGACAGACATATGCGACACTGTAATTGGAGAACACCACCGGGTACAGAAATTTACCAAAGTGGAGATTTAAGCGTTTTTGAAGTAAATTAATTTTATGAAACAAATCATAAGAGATAAAATACTATAAAGTTTTTTATATATTTTTTTAAACAGATTGATGGAAAAGTAGACAAAACATATTGCCAAACACTATGTCGATTGGCCAAATTATTTTTGAACCTAAAGACTCTGGACTATGGCGTTGAACCGTTCTTATTTTACATTGTGACGAAAAACGACGGTTTTGTAAGTACCTATTATTTCAAATTTTGTCACTTATAAGGCAGTATACTGCCTTTTGGCTTAGGAGGGCAGTATAATAATACATTTTATTTTGTATTTTCGAAGTGAAAACTTCTATTGGGAGGCTCTGCTCACCGATTGACTCATGTGACTAAATGTGTAAAAGAATCATTCGGCGTCACTAACAAAATAACTAACGCTTTTAATCCGTTATATATATTATTATGTGTATGTGTGTTTGTGTGTGTGACATGTGTATGCGCCCAATTATAAGTCCACCCATTGTAATATAACTTTAAATTTAAATACAATTCCAATAATCAAAATGTATTAGTAGAAGTCTTCACGATAATTTATTTTGTATTGTTTTATAGTTGTTTACTATATTATATCGTAATAATCTTCAATTAAAATGTTAAGGGCTGTCATTTGGTTGGTTATTTTTCAAAACTAAAGGAAAATGAAGAAAATTTTAATGTAGCTTGTATCGTTATCATGCCACAGTACCGAAGACAAGGTTATGGACGAATTCTCATAGAATTCAGTAAGTGAAAACTATATGGACCTAAGCGTTTTAGCATATATCACGTCTAGTTTATCATTTCAGGTTATCTTCTATCTAGAATTGAAAGACAGCCGGGAACTCCAGAAACACCACTTTCCGGCTTGGGTAAAATTACATACGATGCGTACTGGAAAGGTGTGATTCTGGAATATTTACATAAACACAGAGACGTTGACAAAATATACATCAATGATGTTAGCAGTGAAACTGGTAATTTAAAAGCATTTAATTTGAAACTTTTTAATCAGTACTTTGTGAGATAATCATAACATTAATAACAATTTTAATTTAGGATTAATGAGACAAGATATCATTGACACTTTCCAATCTCTACACATGGTTGTGGAAATCTATAAGGAAATAACCATATGCATAGATTGGAATGTTGTAGATCGTCACATACAGAAAAAAAATGAATCAAAACAAGTTCATATTGATCCAGATCGATTGAAGTGGACACCATCAAATTTATCGGATGGCCAAGTTCGTTTTTTCTGAAAAAAAAAAATGATTTTAAATTATTATAATATTTTTTTTTAGGATAACCGACCTCTGGAAGAACCGATTTTCATCAAGTGCATTCCAGGTGGCTAAATCCTAGTGTACGTGTGCGCGGCTGGTATGTACTTGGTTTACTCGCTGCTCTGTTCGCTATGCTTTACCCGAGTCCCCGCACTTGTACGTCATGAAGAACTGGCTAGTGGACGCCAAACGGGTGCTGGTCTGGCTACTTTCTGCAGTACGGTGGACAAAGAGATGGACGCCGTGGTCGAGTGCATAATATGCAAGGAAATGCGCAACGACTCCTTCACCGATCTGTTCAACGACTAGGTGAGACTTAAATCACTCATCTTCCTGCAGGGCCTGTCCGTGTTCCGGGCGATGGACGGCGTCTCCGCGCTCCTGTCGTATGCGTCCTACAAGTTCCAGTTCAGAACAATCAGATGATCCGCAGTGTGTACATGAAAATAGATGCGTATTGAGATTAAATTATCTAACTAAACAAACCACAATGAATAAAAACGTTGTTTGCTGTAACGAAAAAATAATATATCAGTAATTCGATATTATTATGTAATTTCAAATGCCGTCTTGAACTATTGAGCTATAGAGTATAGACAGTATTTACAATCACCTATTGTCAGATTATAATATAAATATATATTTATTTTTGTAAAGTTAAAGTTTAATGGTGGATATTTTTTTTAATATTTATACCATTTGAACAACTCATCAATAAATGCATATTGTACAACCGATAATAATATTGTTTGAATTTATTAATTTATATCTACTTTTCAAAAGAAATTACGGTGGATTTTCATATATGGTGTTAAATGTATTTACTCATTTTTTCACCGTTCTTGTTGAGTATGTAAAAATATTTAACTTTATGTCATTAATGTGATACATAAAAATCGAGAACTGCAGTTGTGTTATTACCTACATTTAAAAATTAACTGAATATCAATATGTGTGATATTTTTTTTTAATATTGGTAAGTACGTATTTTTTTATACATGATAGATAAGTTTTGTACTTGGTTATAAAATATACTACATGAATTTTATTCTGGATGTAATAGTGCCGAACAGTCGGCTGTTGAGTGTAACATTTTGTCATTATAATAAGCGGTGAAAGATCTTAAATCTTAATAGTCAGCAATATTGAGCATAGGTACTGGATTTACTAGTTTTATTAGTATGATATAAGCAGATGGTTTTTTTCTTAACATTACAATATAAGACTTTATCGTTTCTGTTTTATTTCACGTCCTTTTTATAAATAAGTGGTCAAACTCTTAACTATACTCAACATACTATACTCTTCAAACTGATCTAACTTCCCTAACGTCGTCGTGCTGGCGAAGAAGATTTTACACCACAACCAGATCTTACGGATTTGACGATTGTACCTTCGCTAATCGCTAGAGACCATTACGCGGTCCATGTAAATTATTAAAAAGGTGTAAGTACCTACCTACTTATTTTTGAACCACAATCGAAATGAAACTATTTTTTAACGAAGGCCAAAAATATTATGGAGCATAGAAATGGCTGGTATAACCATTCAGTGAAAAGCTCATCTATACGACAATACCTATAAGGTTATTTTTTTTAGTTACGCCAAAAATAAATTCGTAAAAATGCAATTGGTTTTGAGTAAAAATCTCAGTTTTACCTTAATTTGTTGTTTTTTTTACTAAACACTTTTTAAATCTATTGGATTTTTTTTTATTTTTGATCCCACAAAGTACTAACTATAGATTCACTTTACTAAAAAACCAAACTTAAAAAAGTTACTGGATACAATTGTTAAAACAATTCACAATTTCACTGTCAAAATATTGCAATATAAATAAACTAATTATATTCGTCGTCAGAAATAAACAATATAGTCACCAACTTTCTATAATAATAATATTTATAGCCATCACAGTATTATGGTGGTATTAATATATTACATAATATGTATGTTTATTTAGGTACTAGCCAATACGGTATTATATCAATAAATAATAATATCATAATAATATATAACGTCATTGAAGTATAATATACAAAATAGTTTTAGTTATAACAATACACAAAATTATGACACTCCTTAAAAAAGCAAGGCTTGTGCTTTGAGTGGATTAGTTCAATAAAAGTCAGTTACAAACTAAAGAAAGTTTATACTGATTAACAAATAAGAAAACAATAAAATATAGGTAAAATATAAAATAATCGGTATAATTTTTTAAACAACATATCATTTTTTTTTTTAAATTACATTATGATTTATGACAAATAGTTGAATGTTATTTAAAAACTAACATTGTTTAGATCTAAAGTACCTGTATAAGAAGATAATTATTTACACGAATTTGGTGACATCGATGTTTAATTTCTTACATAATATACCTACGTATCTAAGTCCCTATATTAACAGTATTAAATTTTCCAAAATGTTTATTCATTTTTATACTATTTAAATGACTTTAAGTTTTTAATCAAAATATTTTAAGAATGATGTGGTTTAAACATCGTTAGGTATATTAGTTTTAATCAAATGTAGTACCTACAATATTAAGTCAACATAATATAAAGTATAAATCCACCACTCAATCGTCTCTTCTATATTATACTGGTCCAAATATGTATGATAGCCTAACTAGTAACTACCTTATAAAATACGTGGTTATACAAATGATATTATATTAATTAAACTAAATTTAACTAATTGGCTACTAAAACAAGCTGCTGATTAATATATTATATTATACTATAAAAAGTATTTTACTATACATACAACATGCGTATGTCCGAGTTAATATTTTTAAAATAATTCAATTCCCAGTTAAAATACTCGTATACCTATATATTATGTAAACTTTAAAGTTCCACATTGGGCCACAAGGTCTCGAGTTCCTTTTACTGTACCTCTCCACTGCACCAATTACGGTAAAAACAAACCAATTGACCGCATGATGCGGTTGGTTAACGAGGACCCCACCTTTCTCAGTTTACCTTAATATTGTGTTATTTTTTGTACATTTATTGTATGTAATTTTATTTGTGTCCTAATTATTATAGTTTATTTATTGTACCTGTAATTCTGCTGTATTTTTAGGCCATCGCCCCTTGTATATGTTAATTATCTTATTTTACTGAATTATTGTTGTATGCTGTACTAAATAATGAATTTTTATCCCGTAAATTAATTAATAAATAATAAATAATAATAATATTATAAGCCTATACTGTAAAATACTATTGACCGATGTACCGAACTTAACAGACTATTATGTACAAGGTTAGGTTATCATCGTTACCGTAAGAGCGGGATAGGTAGGTACTTTGCTCCAAAAATATTTCTTTTTTAGTTAAAACCAATACTATAGCTTCAATAACAAAGATAAAAATTATCTGTTCGTGTTGTTTTATATTCATAGATGTTGAGAGGTAATAACAATTCAAAAAAATCCGAATGTCATAGGTACTAAGTGACTTACTTACCAAAAATTTGGAGCAAAGTAAAATACATTGCAGGTAACATTGTACAATGATTAAAATTACTTTACTTTAATGCATGTAATAACTATTGGTGCAATGTTTAGTGCTTGTGTTTTAACTAATCTGAACATTTTGCACCATTTCATACATTTTTATTTTTTTTAGTTGATTAAAAGTCTTTTTTCAATACATTTTAAATTAAATTTCAATCCCCTAGATTTTGGATAACTTTTTTGTTATGAGTTTTGTGTTTTTGAAAACAACTATTTTCGTGGCATACATCTTGGAGGTGAACTAATAGATTGATGTTTGAAAAAATTTGTAATGTTAATAAGAACAATATAAAAAAACTACAATCTCTTGTCTCAAAATCTTAATATGCTACAATTGATGTCAATAAATATTTTTTTTGGAGCAATGTTTAATCCCTGGAGTAAAGTATCCCGCTCTTACGGAACCTATATTATATTTAATATCCATACGCGTATGCGTGAACACCGGCTCATCAGTGGTTGATACCTATACCCACTTCTACATTTTTTTATCTTCCCTCAGAAACGCGAGTTTTAGTTAACATGAACAATATTTAATTTTGCAGTGCAGTCGTATTTCTGTATGTTATCTCGTAGTCAGTTATCGAATTGATGGTGGGGGGGGGGGTTGCGCAGGGGGATGGAACATGTTTTGGAATCATCTAATATCTACATACATATTATATACATTAGGTTATATAGGTACATATTGTTAAAATAGTAAAAAAATGATATTGGTTTATTAATTTATATTTAGCTAAAATAACATTTTTTTTTTTTTTTATTGGACATTATAGCTTCGACAGCATAGGTCATTAGCTTTTAAGATATATACAATTACATATTATGTACTTTTAAGGTTTTACAATATTAGTGACTTATTTCTATTATTTATCAATTATCATATTATGTTTTTTTCTAATTTTGATGCCTTGAGGAATGATGTGATGTTTTCTGGTATGCAGTCAGGACCGATGCTCTCGTACAGGTTCGATAGTATGTTATGCTTTTTTTCTTTCTTCCTCGTTGGATCTGCACTCGGTAAGTAGGTGTTTTACTGTGAGGGTCGTCCCGCATGCGGTGCATTCAGTTGGTGTCCAGCCCGGTAGAAAGCATATAATATATTATAGCGAGCGAACCCCCTCTCTGGATCCGAAGAATTCAAATAGCACTCAATTTCGCAGCAAGACTAACAAGAAATAGCACTGAAAAACTAATACCAGATCATATCAAACAGATCATCACAAAATACAAATTAGATTTTTCAAATATAATAAAAAACTCAACTATGCAAACACCACCATGGTCTACCAAAATCAATATAAACACAGAACTTGCAGAAAACAGAAAAAAAGAAATCGCTCCAGAAATTTTTAAAAATCTATTTTGTGATCTTAAAAGCAATTTCATTGGACAAGACATATATACTGATGCTTCAAAAAGCGAACAAGAGGTAGGTATAGAAATTATTATTGGAAAAAAAATAACAACATATAAACTACAAAATAATTGTTCAATATTTACTGCTGAAGCCATCGCCATTATATCAGCACTAAAACTTATCGAAAATTAACCCCATCAGTATTGCAATATATTCACGGATTCCCTAAGTACCATCAACTGCATCCAAAATATTTTCCAAACAAATGACATTGCCACCGTCATCGTAAACCAAATAGAAAAATTAAAAAACCTAAACAAGAATGTCAAATTCATATCATAGAGTAAAGAATATTATTCATATGGACGCCTGGTCATTGTAAAATAAACGGTAACGAACTAGCTGACCAACATGCAAAAAATGCAACATTATCTGAAACCCCTGAACAAAAATACAGCACAATAATCGACACAAAAAATCAAATAAAAATGTTATCTTGAAACATATGGCAAAACCACTGGGTAAACCAAAAAAACAAATTAAGAGAAATAAAACAAAATATAAATCCCTGGCCACCAACAAAAACAACCAGAAAAACAGAAATAATAATAACCCGACTAAGAATTGATCACACACACCTCATACATGGACACCTAATGAACAAAATAACATTTATTTGTAGTCAAATTGAAGATAATAAGTTTTACATACTGCATTTATTTAAAACAACACAAGTTGGATTTAAATATAATTTATATTTATTGTATAATAATATTATGTTAATTTATTAACTGACACATATACATATATTATACACAAAAATGGAATTAGTAATATATACATACATATTATATACATTAAGTATAACTGTTATAAGGTACGAGTTTCAATGGTTAATGAAAGCACAACATTATTACTGACCCGAATACACCCAAATACCCAAATAAAAAATTGTAATATTATATTTATATAGATACCTTTAATATAAAATATAAAAAAAAAATTAAATATTAAGCATGATGTAAAGAAGATAATATCTACAATTGAGAATAGAATATATTATCAGTTAAAATAATAATATATACGTAATATTCGTAATAATAATACTTACAAATTATTAATATAATAATTATTTATTTTAGCTCGAAGATGTCATTTGCTCAATTATTGCAAAAACTAAAATACAAAAAAATGTATTATTTTTAATATTAGATATTTATGATTTAATAAAAATATTAAAAATACCCCAGCGCATAATCAGTCAAAATGTACTGAGAACCAAAAGATCTAAAAACCATATGAGCAAATCATTTAGATATTAGATTCGGTCGTAATTCGGTCACAAGACTGAATCGGTCATTTTGATTCGTTTGCGACCGACCGACCGACCCACCTCTACAGAGTACCTATAACGTACTCGTGCGCGCTCGGCTCATCGCGTTCAAATGGCCAAGTAAATTTTAGTTGAAACCACGGTTTAAGATATACCCTAAGATAAACCATGGTTGTGACTTGTGTTTAGTATAATGTGATCACACTATCACAGATTATCTGTGATATTATCTTGACCGGCTGTCCACGTTTTTTTTCGAGATCTCGCGAGTCCGTCGTGAGAAAACCTATTCAGTATTCCTATGGTCTATCACTACAGTCCGACGGTGTCGGACACTCGCCTTTTCGGCAGTCGAAACTTTGGAAGCCCGAAAAGTGTTCAGACGTCGGTGTCGTCGGTGACTCTGCGGTGACCGGTTTGGCTGTGCCGTCCGCCTGCGCTCTGAAATATTGCATTGCAAAAATCATCTTCATTCTTATTCTAAATACCTAGAGTATAATAATATATACTTACCATCATAACATAATACGAGTGTGAAGTTGGGTGACCAAAGCTAGGTGACTAATTTTTTCGTGTGAATAGTGATAAGAGCCCTTTATGCTCGGTTGCATTACAGTATTTTTCTAGGCGCCCACCTTTTATATTGCCGTTTGTATGATTTACTTCCATTTCTAACCACAAGTTAAGTATTGTCAAGACGGAGAGAACACACATAACGTAACGGAATAAGATTTACATTCAAATGCACACGTACCGAGTAAGACTTTCCGGTATCATAAACACGTCTTATAGGTACTACATTTTACGAAGTGCTGTTTAAATATTGATTAAGAATGAAGATTTTTAAAAAGAAGAATTTGATACTTATTGGTATGGAATAGTTACGTACCGGCTCGTATCGAAGTCTGAGTCCGATACGTATCGCTTGTATATTGCACATATAACTTCTTGAACGCTCTTGAACTCAAATTTCTTCCTAGAAAATCTTGATAGAACTAAATATAACATGATAGAAATAACTAGTTATTTCTATCATGTAAATATAATAAAATAATATAATAGATTATTAAAAATTGTTTAAACAGAAATAATTTCACTCACGCAGGTTATGCACATAGTGAAAAAAAAAAACTAAAAAACACGAGAGACAAGGCCAGTATAAAAATTAAAAGTATCTTTACCTATAACATGTAATGAGCAATTAAAAACATTTAGTTACTCGCTGAGCGTCCAAAGGCAAATGAAATATGTTTTCTGTCGTCACCGGTAACACATCATGCGTGCGATAAAAACGTATTTTCCATCAGTCCACAAAATTATTAATTAAGTACGACACCGGACCAAATACTATAGATCTAGGCAGTGGCGGATCTAGGATTTTTTTATGGTGGGTGCTATTTTGTTAATAATAATAGCCTTAAAGTACTTACTATGAACAATTTGGGGGGGGAACTAATAATTTGATACTTAAAAATAATTAAGCAATATAAAAATTATAAACAATTTAACATATATTATTTTTTAATTATTAAGTACTTTACAATGCAATATAATATAATATTATTTGAATTTTTTACAATTATTATATTGACCAATCCTCCATTTGCATTCTTCTTCTTTTTTTTCTTGAGAACTGATCGACAACTTTGTCAATATCTATATCTTTATCTTTATGAATATTTAATAGAGCTAAACCATTTAGTCTAGACTCAGTCATTGTAGAGCGCATATAATTTTTTAATCTTCTTAAGGTAGAAAAAGATCTTTCAGCAGTTGCTGTTGATACTAGAAGTGTAGCAAATAATTGTAAGAGAATTTTGATGTTTGGGAAAATATTTCTTCACAGTATGGGAGTGATGTAACAGCAGTATGAGGAATATTTGTTTCTATTTTATTCCATTTAGTTTTCCAAAGATTAATTTCTGCTTTTAATACTAAATCTGAACTTGAAAGTAAATCTTGATCATAGAACATTGCAGCATTTAATATAGCTTCAGTGCTATATGAATCTTTATGAATTGGAATGAGACCTTCGAGTGGAATAACTTTAACAAATTTATCACTGAATCTTGATTTTAATTCTTGGATCATATGGTCTAAAAATAGTATAAAAATTGTTATTTTAAACCACTCCATAGGATTTTGGTTGACATTGGCATTAATGTTATTCCTTTTTATTTGATGGCCACTAAGTCGAGGAACTTTTAATTCTTCATCAAATATTTGTAACTTTTGAGCTGCACTTTCAAATAAGGTGATGAATGTTGTATCAGGATTTTTACGAATGTCTTCAAACACATTAAGTATATTTTTGACATTTTCCATTGCACTAGATAGATTTGCCACTCGGCGATTTATTAATAATTTTTAATAAAAATACGCGGAGCGGTGGGTGCTTCAGCTCCCAAGCACCCCCCCCTAAATCCGCCACTGGATCTAGGTATAGTATTTGACCGGACGTATCGCCAATTATTGGCAATTAGGCACCTCGTTTCGCGTGACGGTCTCTGTCTGTCGCCGCTGTATCCACTAACGATCTCTCTCACACGAAACTCTTTCATAATTAGATAAAATTAGATAATACCGTTCGACCATAATACATATACATATATTCTGTGACCGTACCGCAGCAGTGTCTACAACTACAGTATACTCTATGCCCATTATAATAGGTGTATGTTTTAATCGTGTCAGCGAATTCTGTAACTCGATACGTTGGTGTCGACATAAGTCGTTAATGTGCGCTTATCGAATTTCACGTTATGTATCGAAATTCGAAATTGCGATTCTGTAATAGTGTAATATCAATTAACGAAGTACGAGCTTTCTTTATACGAACCACGACTATTTCGCAGCTCGAACTTTACGCCGACCCAACGTTTTTTTTTGTTGTAGCTGTTCAAAACTTTTACCATACTCAGACATATCGCCGACCCTGTTCGTGCTGTATAGCAGTGATCGAAGATTTTCAAGAAGAAAATTCGATATGTATCGATATAGAATGGTTACAAACTGACAGGAATAGTTAAGTACCGACTCGTATCGAAGTCTGAGTCCGGTACGTATCGCTTGTATATTGCTCGTGTAACTTTTTGAACGCTCTTGAACTCCAATTTATTCCTTAGATATCTTGATCGCATGTCGTCCTAATACTTTGACCATAGCTCATACCGCCGAATCAGTTCATAATGCCAGTCACTAACCGGGCGATCATCGTTTGCTCATTCACAGTCGTTATCAATTATCATGGTTGTGATACGTCCTATTTAATTTGTGATGATACGACCATAGAATAGATGAACAGAAAAAATAGATTTTGTGGTGGTATGGTACGTATAAGAACAGAATAATTAAAGGATTATAATATTATCTTCATTCTTATTTCCTAGTCTGTGTCATTTAAGTATTATTGACGTTGAGTTTGGAAATCCGAAATAGTCGGGCGTACATTATAATACCAACCATGGCCGGACACAGCGTTTAATATACCTGACTTGCCGAAAGGTTCATTGCTCGGGTTGGACAAATTGGTTGGTAAGTGGTCTATTGACTATTACAATATTATTACTTTGGAAATAATTTGAACACCAAATTCCGTTACAAATTAATATTAATTTTCAGCTCAAAAACAGAAAGAGAATTGTAGAAAAACAAGAAATCGACTTTACATTCCTATACAGATAACGACAATGAAGGACAAGTTGTTGAATAAGAGACAAATTTAAAAAAATAATCTAAAACATACAATCAAAAGCCAGTAAGAATTTATGACTTAACAATGAATTGCGTGGTAAATATATTAATTTTATATTTTAATTTATAGGTAATATATAGACATTATCGATCTTCCCTTGAAGAAACTCCAACGTACGCTGGAAGGTTATCAAAACAAGAAATATTGAAAAATCATATGACGACTGTAGTGAACACTATTCAACTTCAGATTCTATAGATAAGCGTAATTATCATCGTCTGAGCAGGAGTAGTAACTAGTAAGCTATGATTGTTTAGTAAACATTTTAAAGTTAAATTATCATATTATACCCAAAAAAGTCAAGATCTTATAATACCAGAAAGTTATGTCATAACTGTTTGTCAAATGACAAAACTCTTATATCATCGTCAAGTATTATATTACATTTTAGAAATAGGTGAAAATGATTTTTCATAAAGTTAAGCACGGTTTTGAGTAGCCCAAGTCATAAAAAATTTATTTAATCAGTTATATTGTCATTCATTTGATTCTGAAGAAAACCGCATACCAATACTAATAAAAACTATATAATTATATTGATATGAATCAGAAACTTTCACGAAACCAAAAAAATTAATATAAATATGATAGGAAAAAACAAATGTAAACTTTTAACAATATTGGCCATACTAAAAAATGTTTAAAATTTAGTTTGTGTTAAATTTACTTATAATAATAAAAATTACATGTTATTATGTGCAATAATTTAACAGTAAAAAATATTTATGTACCTCTGTCTACCATGATTAAATGCATCTTATTTGTGTTTCTAAATTAATTACTATGCAATGTATTAATATCAAAATTATACCACACTTCATACTATTTATGAAACTGCAATATGAATTACTATTAACTATTGTAATAAATCCCTATGGACATTAATAACTATAGTAATTACAAACACGTACAAAATGTGTAGTTAATAATTTAAAATTAATTAACATTTAACATACCACAGGTGTAATATTATCATAATTCAGCCCTATCCATTGACTATGGACCATGATTAAAGATATATAGGTTGCACATCAACTACAGCAGTAACTGCTAAGGTGGTATACAAAATGACTATTGCAATAATTAATGTGTAGCGCTCCAAGTAGTTATTTCATATAATGTTATAAATGTTCTATCCAAACAATTTTATCAATAATATGAATATTAATATATATTTTTTTATAAAACAAATGTAGGTAGATCTGTTTAAGTTATTGCTCGGCCAAAAAAAGACTACACAATTAAATACTGTTGTATCTGCATAATCATAGTCAACCAACACATCATCCAAGTTATTAGTTTTATAGTTCTCTCTGACTCTGAGAAATATTTTCTGGTTCATTTATAGTATCTTTTAAATCTTGCATTGAAATTATTGGTGGTGTGTCTGAAAGATAGAAAACATCATAATAATCTTAAAATATTTTATATTTTTATAAAAATAAAATCCATCTTTGAACCATCAAGTATACAAAAAATCTTTTGCATAAATCATTTAACCATGTTATTGCTTGATAGTTGATTCAATTACTAGAATAAATCATAATACATTTATAAAAGGTAAGAATGTTAATATAAATAAATAATACACATAGTAATATTTTTGTTAAATCATAATTCAATTGTTGAGATTTTTTAGATCCATCATCCAACACAAAAACAATACAGCACTTAACTTTTTCAGTGAGAAGTAACTGAGTAAATAAACAGTTATGTTTTTATTTTGCTTTATGCAAACACTATTTTAATAAGAAATACATTGCTCATAATATAAATTATACTTATATTTCTACTTACATAAACATACAACACAGACAATACAATTACAAAAAACCTCTAGCTCTTTGTTTTTTTTTTATTATTCCTTCATTCCGATATTTTCTGTTTCACTCATTAAATATGGTGTTTATCATATAAGTCAATTTTATGGTTTCATCAGAATCGTTTTTAAAAAAATTAGCGTTTTCCATTTATAGTAACGTTTTCGAAATATTTTAATTCTGTTTGAGCATATCGAGCTAATTAAAGCCTTGAGAAATCGTTTTTTACTTTATTCTTGATAAATACTATTTCACTTAGTAAAAGGGCTGGAAAATGTAATGCAAGGTTCCTAATAATCTTCATTAAGAGGACGCCACACCCGCATTTGTTGTCTCCGTCTTACAAATGCATAACATAGCACATTTACGCTCAGGCGCTCAGCAGAACACATGTAGGCTGTAGCCAGGCGCGGACTGGCTGGGATGCTGGGATGCTACAGCATCCCTTGCCCTAAAATATATTTGCCCCTATCGGTATAAATGTGTCCACCTAAAATTTATCTGATTTTTGAAGGAGAAGGTTAAAATCTCTGATAAAATCTAAGGTAGATGTAGATCTATTATTTATGTAATAAGTTATTACAAATATTATTACTAATAACTATAACAATCATAAAGAAAAAAGAATACATTTAAAGTAGGTAGCCAGTAAGAAAATAGGTTAATTAGTTTGAGCAGCTTTTTATATACATTAAATATACTTTATTAATTTATTATTAGAAAAAGTGCTTCGACCAATGCAAAGTAAACATATTTTAAATCGAACAACTAGAAGTACCTTAATTTTTGTCAGGCGTTTGGTTGTTGTTTCTATGTTCCGCGTGTGTTAGACAAAGACAGACAATCGCAGCAATATATAATATATTTTTGTTAGTTATTTTTTGCTTGAATTTAACAGTTTTCAAGGTTCAATTTTTAAAGATTTTAGTTTGTCTTGGTTAATTTATTATTTTTATTAATATTATAGTTATTGTACTGCAGGTGAACATAAAAATGTATATCAGTATAACTGAGATATATGAGTATTGCACTTAAGTATCAAGTATATCTTTGTTTAGTCATATAATAATATAATATCTACTACCTACCTATGTCGCAATCCTTAAAATCGGATTAATGATATTTTAAAAGTAATTAAATATAATATTTGAATGTGTTATGTGTAATAACGGACCATCAATTTATTTATATTTTTTTACCATACAACTGTAGAACTTAGTAAATTTGTAAATTTTTGAATGTTTGTTGTAATTTGGCACCTATTTACATTTTTAACGTAATTACAATATTTTATTAAAACAAAAGAAAATTTTTAAATATTTTATAAATAACCTACATATTTAAAATTTGCCCCTAAAATTTGTTTTATTTTCCCTTTAAATTATGTAGCATCCCGCGCCCTTTTTTACCAGTCCGCGCCTGGCTGTAGCTTCATCAGTTTAAAAATTAGAGTGAATTTACCTATTATAAAACTTGATGGTAAGAATATTATCTATGTTTATACGTTGGTTTTTTACGATAGTTCAATTTATTAGCAAGTTATACGTATACCTACAATATACCGTAAATTAAAAATGCTCATAACTCACTTAAAAATTGAACTATCGTAAAAAACCAATATAAAAACACAGATAATCTTCTTACCATCATGTTTCATTATAGGGCGATTCACTCTAATTGTTAAGCTAACGGCATAAAACGTGAACTGCTGAGCGTAAATTTGCTATGTTACGCGTTTGTAAAACGGAGACAACAAATGCGGGTGTAGCGTCCTCTTAATGGAGGTTTTAAAATATTAAAGATACATAGACACGATTTTTTTTTATATGCATTTAAAGTTCCAATTTTGACTAAATACATAAAAAATTTCAAAACTATTTTTCAGTTGGAAATTCATAAAAGTTTTATTTCCATAGCTTATCTACATTAGACATTTTATAATATTATAATACATTTTAAGTAGCTATAGAATTTCATTCAATATAATATTAACAACAGAGCATAATTTCATATATATTAATCTTGTATACTCAATAGTTAACTCAATTATCAAAGATTATTTATAAAAAATAAGCTTCCTGAAAGTTCTAAATATTATGAATTTTACAAAAACTATTGTACAACGTAATGTGTATATTTCAGCTATAAAATAGTTGATGATTAATTATTTGCAAAACAAATGGAATTAAGATTTTGAAATTATACTCAAAAGCTAACTACAAAGAACAATTTGAAAAGAAATATTAATTCAAATATGTTTCATACTTCAATTTTGTAATTTTTGTTGTAACAATTGTTTTCCGGGTATGTTTTAGAGTGAATTAACTTTTGATGTCTTCCGTTTTGTTTATATCCATCATAGCTGCCTATTGAATTCTAAAATATAAAAAACAATATTAAAAACATCGTTAGATAAAATGTATGTTTATATTTTAATGTTTAAATAAAAAATTATAAATTACAGTGATAATGATAATTATTGGTGAGATATTATTGTTTTTGATATTTTAATATAATTGGTATTTTGATTTCTACTTTAAATCAGATAAACTATAAACTTATAAATGTAGTATTAATATAAAATATCAAACTCATAACTAAATAACCAACAAATTAAAATATTAAATTTGTCAGTCACTAATATATTTTAGCAAAAAAACAAAACATATATTTACTTTTAGTTTTGGTGCAATATAACTTTTCTGGCCAAATCTGGTAATATGCTTTTGAGCGTCTTTAAAATAGTATATCTGTGATGGATAAAATGTATATTAATATAAAATTTAAAATTTTAATTTAAAATAATATATAATTTAAATATAACTATCTACCTAGTATCTATACCTATTTATAAATTATGTCATATTTTCAATCGTATAAGAATTGCATTTCAAATCAAACTAAACGTATTTTTTGACTATAACTTACTCGAAGTTATCACGCGTTATCGAATATTAGGTATGCTGAAAAAAAAAATAAATCTCATGACACGATAATGGAGAAATTGGATAGCTACCTCAACATTTCCGAGTGGTGGTTGCAAGCTCGAATATTAACTCTTAAAGATTTGTATACGGGTTTTAATTTATCTGATGATAGTAAAGAATAAAGGTCCTTTTGACACGAAGGATCTCATTCTACGTTAAGGATACATATTTGGAATAGCACCACGACTCTTTCCAAAGGTCTACACGCTTCAACCTCCCCTGTACTACAGCAGAGAACTGAATGAGGAGGAGGAAATAACTTTTAATTTTAAATCACCTATAGTGACTGTGTTTCTTTAGACGGCTTTTAAATTTACACTTGACCTGTCGACCTGTAGGTAGGTAGGTACGTAGATTCATATTTGATTAACGACAAAAATAAATATATTAAACAAACACCGACTCTACTTTTTTATGCGGTCAACAGGCTTTACTGTCGAAACAGAATTTCAGATTTTGAATAACCGCATTATTGAAGAAAAAGGGGGTGAGTAATGAGTATGCTTGATTAATCACCCTGTATATACGTAAAAATGTATGTACGGCAGTCCGCTTACCTATATTTTATGAATTACACGAAAAATTCATAATTAATATTTTTATTTAATTATTGCTGAATACGTTTGTTGAAAGTAAAATTATGATAATTTCGTTTTATTAATTTCGTTAAATCTGTACGTGACTTTATTGATTACGATTCAGTTCGATTAATAATAATAAATTATTACAATATGGATTTCAATAAAATATGAATCATTATGAAAGTACCATGAACGTCTATTATTGTTTTTTCGTTTCCAATCAAAATAATCCAATCGAAATGCTGGGCAATTCACTACAGAAACACTCTAGTTTCAAATCTCATTAAATGTTTAAACGAAATCGACGTGTAGGTACATACAAATTATTATGTATTCGAACGTTATGTAAATTTCATCAAATTTTCACTTGGACTTACACTGGAAATGTATTTAATAAAATTCAAGACTTATGGTTTCCTGTGTGTTCATTCAACTTTATGTTATTCTGACATTTCGGCATTGTATTGTAAGAGTACCTACCATCTCCACCATTCTCCGGAGATTATTATTATTATTAACTTTATAACTTCTGTGGGTGTCTTGTAACTTTATATTTATCAGTTTATTTTTATGTGCACACCAACTGCAGACATATATTTTTAGTTGAATGTGTTAAATTGCTATCGGTTAAAATTTCTGGTTGAGCATCAGCGTAGTTTAAATTTCTTGTCGCTTTTGGAGCGTCACGTTTCTTCAATTTATCGCTACATATATAGTATTATGTTAATGTAGGATGTCTCATGCAAACGTTTAAAAAAATAACTCATCGGATAAATCGACTTCTGCCAGACCTCTGCCGTTTAGGGGTCGCGCGCGCAAAGCATAATATTAATCTGTTGTATGGAGTTCGTGAAATATATTACGTGATATAATATTATTGTATGCAGTCTTACACCAACGTATAATATATCATAATAATATTGTTTACCCTAACCCGCCCGCTGCCGATGGAGACGATATCATAATAATATATTATAATATTGTGTTATTTCCTAGACGAAATGAATACTGTAATAATGTTATAATAAAGGCGTATACGATCACAAATCAGTGATACGAACTTGTGCAATATCGAGGAAAACTGTGGGATTATCCTGTCGATTTTCATCGGTGCAAATTGATATTGTGCTACGCGATCGTATTGTAATGTTATCATGATACATATTGTAATAATAATATATTACAGGTTTTAACATAAAAGCTGATCTGCGAAGTACGAGGAAGTCTCCCGCCCTCTTATATTACATAGATGTGCGTGAGACCGCAGACGAATGAAATCTAATTTGTTGTGATTATATTATTATTATATTATATGTATCCACGCATTCATCGTAATGATTTACACTCAAAATAAACTAAAAAAAAACATTTAATTGATTATAACAGTATCATTATATCATGGACTATACGTAATATTACGTATATAGACTAAATTTTAACAAAATATTATTTTTTATTTGATATAAATATAGTATTTTTATATGTACATTAGGCATACAGTGGCGTCATTTGGGCGGGGGCAGCGTGGGCTGTTGCTCCCCTTGTCATTAACGTGCCGCTGTCGGGCCTGGTATGGGCTAGTTTTGACTTTTGGGCCTTTATATAGTATCTAATATAGGTAATATATTTAAGTATCCCTCTACATATATATTAACTATTTAGTTACCTATTGTGATCTCTCAAAAAAATGGGTTGCTTATGCGTATGATAGTTACCTTTGATACTATAACTAGTAAGTATAAAATTATGTAAGAAGGCTATTTGTATTGAGATAGAAATTCAATTGTAATGTAATGTAATGTAATAGTTAGCGAGCGGCTTTTTTTCATTTTTATTTTGGGTAGGTCAAAAATGTTTCCTCCCCCCCCCCACCCCTCAAAAACTGAAATGACGCCACTGACATTATACAGAAATAATATGAGGTGTTTAAAATGTACAGATTTTGATATATTTTGTGTGCAATAAATAGATAGTGTACGCGAGCAGCAAAGTGATTGGCTTCAACTATATATTATGTGACTCAATTTGTCTTTATGGTTATAATAATAAGACCCGTGGGAGACGTATTGCACCTGCAGCTGAATTCTAATGGAACTACGCCGATGATAGCATATTATAATATTATTACACTACGCGCAGGTACGTATTAATATTTGATAAATTATGTTATTTAGGTTTATTAACATAATATTATAACCAGCGATCCGCAGCAGCAGAGTACGCGCGAAAGTCTCCCACCCTCTATTAGGTATATTATATTATTATAATACACGTGCGTGACCGCGGTCGCGAATGAAATCTAATTTGTTGTGATCACATAACACATGATATTGATACCTATAGGTATTAAAGTAAAATTAATAAATAAAAAATTTTATTTACTTAATTTTTTTTTGTGATAACTTATGGTTATAATCAGGGCTCGTAAGTTCATGCATCTGCTTGTTTTTTTTGTTACACAGGAAAACATGCTAACTGAGGTACAAATCTATTTCATAACAAAAGTAATAATGAAGTAATAATAATTATGAAGTATGATAGTGCATGTTTTTGCATGTTTTGGATGTAAAGGCATATTTGGCATATAGTCGATTTTTTACAGTCGTTAGTGCATATTATTTCATAAAATTATTTTTTAGACAAATATTTAAAAAGTTTCTTGTTTCTTATTTACTTTCCTGCTTACAAAATTATAGTTTTTTGATTTATTTTTATTCAGTGAGTGTGTGACTACTTAGTGTCCTAGTACATACTTATTTAGACTTTATGCGTTTTACGAAATATCGCGGAAACAATGTAGTCGCTACCACTACCATCCTTCACCATATAAAGTGGCAGTTTCTCGCCAACCAGCATTTATAATTTTGTACATTGGTACAGACGGTACAGTATAGTTTTCTTACACTCGCCGATGAGTTTACTTATATGAGTCGTATGCGTTTGTCCATTCAATTTGAATTTTTTTTAATTTATGGATTACCTAACTCTTATTATTTTTAAATTTTCTCATGATTTTTTTACATAATGCATATTTTGAGTGCATAATTTAAAAATGTTAGGGCATGGGAAACTTTTTTTTAATAATTTTAATCTCAAACTTAATAATATATTTTTAAATGTTTAAACTATTTTTACAAATTATAAACGAATAAAATATAAATTATAATATTAAGGTTTTGAGGTGATAGAACTAATAAAAATCATTTAACCATCGTAGGCGTCGACGGTGGCGATGAGCTCGCGGCGGAGGTACGTACAACAATGTTAGAAAGGAGAAGGCGGCGGCTCAGTCACGTTACATTTTACCATGGTAACTATTTATATATTATTTTGAGATTTCCGTCCGTGTGTGTCTGCATATTACCATGGCAATCAATTATAGTATAATCGTATTTACAATATTCTTGATAAATAATTTTTCACTTAGTAAAAAGGCTCGAAAATGTAATTCAAGGTTCCTTGTAATTTTCATTAATGGAGTTTTTAAAATATTAAAGGTACATAGACACGATTATTTTTTATATGCATTTAAAGTTCAAATTTTGACAAAATTCATAAAAATTTCGAAACTATTTTTCAGTTGGTAATTCATAAAAGTTTTATTTCCATATAGCTATAGCTTACATTAGACATTTTAATAGACAATATTATTTACCGGAAAGTAACGATAATTTTTATGAGCATTTGAATAATATCGTAAATATTTTATAATTATTATAAAATATTTACGATATTGGATTTTTACCGGTAAATTAACGAATTTTTATTTATCGATTTTGATATTTTGTTGTATTTTCAAAACGAGTAACCGCAGATTCATTAAATGTTCTCCGGTCACCGGTAAGTTATGCTAGGTATTTATAGCCATGACATATTTTCAATTTTTATTTTTTATTTTTTATTTTTAACTAATAAATTTGATTATTTATACAAGTATGTAAGCACACCATAAGATGTTATCATTTATCACACTCAATCAAAACTTTAATTTACGATACGTTCATTGACAACTTGTATAAAAAATTCTTGAAATAGATATTATACAAGAAAGTTGTTACATAAACTGCGACACAGCGGTGTAACATGCTCAGAACTGCAGATATTATATATATATATATATTTTCAAATATCAATATTATCTATCAATATTGTCAAAAATTTAATTTATAAAAAGCTTATAAAAAAAAATTGTGTCTATGGGTTTTTAATATTTTTCATCTCTTTGAAAAAATATATAAGGAGCCTTGTATTAAATTGTAAAGCTTTTTTATTCAACAAATAAAGTTTTATCGACATTCATAAAAAAAAAAAACTAATTAAATTGGAATGCAGTAAAAATGATTATTACCTACCTACTTATAAATATAATTATCCTCCATGTTAAATCAATCATAATAATAATTATGGTATCATATGGTACCTACCTATATTATTAGTTTTTTTCCAAGTTTGAACTATTATTGGTTTAGAACGAAGAGGTTACATTTACATAAGTATTTTTATTTCTTCTTATGCACATTATTTACAATCCTCATACTTTATTTTAGATGTTCGAAGAAAATGCTCAAAGTGAAAGTAACCAAATTAGATAAAGCGTTTAAAATTCTGGAATCGGCGGCATCTGCCTCAGCTGGAAATACTGAGAGTTAATCATTCGGACAGTTTGTTGGAAAGAGATTAGAAACATAGAACCATCAAGTACCTAAGGAGTATTGTGCAATATGAAATGTCAAATATTTTATTTAAAGCAGATTATGGATATTTTAATCAACAACCAACATCAACTTATCAAAATAACCACTACCATTATTCTGATCCATCAACTTATAGTTATAATTATAATCCACAAAGTTATCCGACAAACATACATTCTTCTTCACTGCCACAAACATTGCCAACTCGTGAGACTAATATTACATCTTTCCCAGTACTACAAACATCACCAGCTACAATTACACAGACATCTACAACACATCCATCACCTTTAAATACTTATACTTCCGAAGAATTGGATTTTAGTGATATTATATAATATTATGTAATTATATTTATTTTTTAACTTTCAATATTATTTTGTATGTTGTTGATTTATATTTAAGATGATTTTTTTTTTGTTGATTTTTTAGATTTTTTATGTAGCAAGTAGCTGTATTTTTTACAAATTTTTTACAAATTTACTGGCCCTTTTTATATTATGTAATTATTATTTAATTTTGTGAAAAAAAAGAAAACAGTTTATTATTTTTTTTTTACTTTTAACAAGAAGTTTTATTTTATTTTTTAGCTTTCAATATTATTTTGTATTTTGTTGATTTTTATTAAAGTCTAAAGATGATTTTTTTGTTTATTTTTTTATTTTTATGTAGCTATATTTTATACAAATTTATTGTAATTTTAATAAAACATTTTTACCTGAATGTTATCTTTTAAAACATCAATAATTGCTTCACACACTTCAGGAACTATGTTGCTTACAACTTGTTTAGACATTCTAAACAAATAGTGTAAGCTTGTGAATGATTCGCCAGTTACTAGAAATCTTAGGGTTACTGCTAGCCTTTCCTACACTGAAATTGGTTCTCTTAAAATTGTTTCACTTTTAACAATTTTAGGCCCAATCAAATTTATAAGAAAATCAAAATCTGTTGATTTCATTTTCATAAAATGTTGAAATTGTCCATTTATTTCTTGAATCCTTAAATATTGTAATAAAGTGTTTCCTCCTGTCTCTTCACGTCGAGTAGGTATATAAATGCGTTGTCCACCAGAACATTGGAATATCCATATCTGAGATTATAACCTAGCATTTTTATTTTGTTGTACTTATACCAGTTTGTAATAATTTAATTTAACTATGCTAGAAATATATTTGTATATTATGGTCAAAAACTAAAATAAATGCCGATGCCATGTATTATAAAATATACATTTATACATTTATATTATATTGTTCATTATTATAGCATATTCTTTACGAAATTCTGAAATAAGTTGAACAATTATTACAAATTACAATTAACCTTAATTTATGGCCCTGACTATTGAAATACGTTTATTAAAAAATCTATAGTTAATAACTGAACATTAGGAGCAGTAATTTGTTATTATATCTATCAAGTATAATTTGTAATATTGTGCATTCAAGATAATGGGAAGAACCACAGAATAAAGAATATAATATGTGTAGGGTCATCATTTAAGTCTGTTCTTTACTTCTTTTTATACTCTGACAAACTATAAAATAAAACATTAATAGTTAATTAGTTAATACTAATGAACATTTTTTTTTCTACTAGAAAATAATTCGTCTGAAATTAAAACAATTCTGCAGACGATGAAAATTCAGAATCGGAAGAATGTATAAACATTATTACATACAATATCTCATTGGTACCATTTTTATCGATAAAACGCGCATAAGTGTTATGGCTATAATATAAGGAGGTCCATTTTATTTCCAACTTCTCAATTAAGTATTACATTTTTTACACTTTTGACGTCAAACTCTCATGTGTTGTCTCCACCTTACAAATATACAACATAGCAAAAACTGTTTTTCGCGGGACAACTTTTATCTTTCAGTGTTTGTAGTAGTGGCTCCAAAACTTCTGAACATATAGGGTAGAAAATCATCTATGCAACAGCGTGCCTATATTTTAGACAACATAAATACAATAAAAGTTATTTGCTTCTAAACATTTCGTTTTTTTCTTTTGCTCATAAAAAATGAATGTAAACTATGATTTAAAAAAACGCTGTTGCACAGATAAAGTTCTTCTTTACGTGTTGTAAAAATTTGGTAGTTTTACAGAAAATGCGAGAAAAGTTGTCCCGCGCAAAACAGTTTTTGCTATGTTGTACATTTGTAAGACGGAGACAACACATGAGCTAGGGTGTGACGTTCTCTTAACACGTATTTTTTGGTAAACGTTAAGTTTAATAATTCATTTTTTAAAATTATTTTTAGGTTATTGTTTTGAATATTTAATGCTAATTATTTAGTAATAGTAAAATACGTACCTAATGGTAAGATGTATGGCTTAATATAATATATTATTTAGCCATGGCAAGATGGATCTAAATTTCAAATAATATATTTATTTGGTGACTTTATTGCCTACAAAAATTTCTACTGACGTTAATTATTTAAACTGGGCTTATATAATATTATAAATAAGAATATTGTATTGATTATCTTAACTCGAACCAACCACCTATTTAAAAGAAACTCCGATAATACATACTTTTAGTAAAATTATAATAAGATATGAAAGAAATCATTGTTTATGATATCTGAATTTATAAAGATTACTTTTAGGTTTATGGTTAATGATAGTAGGTAAATATTAAACCAGTGAATTGCCCTGCATCTAACTGCATAATACGTAGAATTCGTAAGAAAATACACATAGACATTTTTGGGTTTTAATTTTAAACGTTCGAATATCTAAGTTTATTTTTGATGAAAATAATTATCCAACAGTTATTGTTTGAGAAATATTTACAATTTGGTATTATACTTCTTTGGGTATTTATTATTTCGGGACCTAAGGTTTATTATTTAATAAGATATAAATGTAATATTAACATAATTCGTATTACCTACTATCTTGCTTTCTGTCGTTTTTACTGAAGATGATTTTTTCCGGATTTGTTAGGTTGATCGACACAAGCAATGTGTGTTATATTCTTATATAATTTAAATTTATGATAATAAATAAAATCCCCGCAGAGGATTTAGTTTGATGCCTAAAATGGCAGTGCAGATAAGAAAGAACTTCTGCAAGCGATGCAACTGCGATCAGGTTGCCGTCTGCGACCTACCTTAATGCTACAAGTTTTCACCTAATTCTACAGACTTCCCCACACTTTTGACAGGAGGGCAGGATTGTCGTTATAGAGCCAACAGCGAGAATTTTCATCGAAATGTATGTAACAATATGATATAAAGTAGGTAATTAACAATCATTTTACATTTTTACAGTATACTAATAAGAACTTTAAGTTTTAACTGGAATATATTGTAATTCATTTAAATATTAATTTTTACAAAATAATTACATGGGTGATAACGTTTAGTGTTTACAGATATGTAGAAAAAAGAAAAAAAATTAATGATATTAGAAAAATGTAATGTATTGATTAAAAATATTATGCTGGTTGAAAATAAATATGTCGTAATTGATATTATACTGTGTTGGCTACAAACGTTATTAGTATAATAATAATAATAATAATAATAATAATAATAAAGTATATTGTTTATTTTTGTTGGCAACAGTACATTTTCGATC
>NW_021771714.1:8658-10630 GCF_005508785.2 Acyrthosiphon pisum | reverse complement strand
ATACGTTATCAAGTGAGGGTACGAGTCCCAAAACCTAACTATACAAAATACGCGATAATCGCGTTTCGAAGAAACACTCAACAGGCGAAGATTACCGATTACCATAATAATCGTATATAATAATAATAATAATAATAATAATCGTATATAATGTGTATGTTTGACGTCTGTACAACTGTAGTTGACAACAGTCGGTGGTACACCTTACTCGGTATTTTAATAATTGTGCTTACTAGTTACTTACAAGGCGTTTATTTTATATATTGTTGCGAACATTTAAATTCAATGTCTACTACTATAACTACTATATATTAATAAGTCTCGAAAGCGTGTAAAACTAGAGTGTTTGCAGTATGGATCAAGTTTTGATGATGACTATCGTAAAAAACATGAGATTTATCGTGACGGCGGAAAGAGGACGAAGGTTAAGCATTTTTGAGCACCTGAAAACCCATTTGACGCTAGTAAAAGGAATACAAAACATATACCACCATCGGTAAGCTTCATATTTTATTCGATTCTATTTTACTGGGACTTAGAAAGTACCACGAGTTGTAAATTGTAATTTTTCATTCAAAACCTACCCTGTTTATTTCAAGACTTAAAATATCTTATATCTACATGTGAGACTAGTACAAATGTGTAATGAACAAACCTATTGCAAAGTACGTTTTTTAGGAGAAGTATCCACAAGGTTTGAATGCAAGACTGGTCTGAGGCAGGGTGATGCGCTATCCCCAGTACTTAACCTAGCCCTGGAAAAGGTAGTTCGAAGCGCAACAGACACGGAAGAAATGGATGTAATAGGAACTCATACCCTGATTGCTTATGCTGACGATATCATCATATTAGGAAAATCTAAACTTGATGTCGAGGAAAGAGCAAGAAAACTAATAAATTCCAGCAGCAGTATGGGACTAGTTATAAACGAGAGTAAGACCAAATATATGGTGATGACTAGGAACGCAACGACGAAGAGTAATCTACACGTCGGAGATCTTAATTTCGAACAGGTAGGAGATTTCAAGTATTTGGGAGTAAACATAAATGAAAAAAACAACATGCATAACGAAATTAGGATGAGAATAAATGCGGCAAATAGATGTTACTTCACAATGAGAGAAATGTTCTCCTCCAAGCTACTGTCAAGACGTATAAAAGAGCGCCTGTACTGTACATACATGCGTCCCGTAGTCACGTATGCATGTGAGACATGGTCTAGCACCCAGGGGGATGAAGAAAAACTACAAAACTTTGAGAGGAAAATATTAAGAAAAATCTATGGAACAGTATACAACAATGAATTGGAAAGATTTGAAAGAAGGAAAAATGAAAATCTGCAACAACTATACAATAAACCGAGTATAAGACACTTCTTAATCAGAAAAAGGCTGGAATGGGCGAGCCGAAGACACGCTAATTAAGAAAGTCACGGAGAGCAAAATAACAGAGAAAAGACCAAGAGGCAGGCCCCGGCAGAGATGGTATGATAGAGTAGAAAAAGACCTAAAGAAGATCAACCCATTGCTAGATATGGGAGTGGCATCGGATAGGGAGAAGTGGAAAGGCATTTTAGAAGCGGCGATGGTCCTTAATGGACCGCTATAAGCCTAAAAAAAAAAAAAAAATATCTACATAATCAGTGTTGTGTTTTATCTAGATAGGTTAGTTATCTATTTAAATTCAATATAATATTATTATAAGTTTATTGGTTTGTTTAAATGCACAGTTATTTTTTTTTGTTAAGTAGGTACTTTGAAACATTACTACCTTTTATTATATTATTATGTTTAAACTATTGTTCTATGGTTTAAACTAAAAAAAATAAATGATAAAGTGCATTATCAAAGTTATTTAATTTTAATAATTTCCTATCACTTAATAGTTATTAAATATTGTTACCGGAATTTTAAATAGTGAATATTTATATAAATTATTTAATATTTATGTAAATATTTATGTAAATATCATT
>NW_021771714.1:5559-7316 GCF_005508785.2 Acyrthosiphon pisum | reverse complement strand
GAATGTAATGAAACAATTTTCCCATCAACTTTTAAATTGCTCAAATCTTAGCAACCTTCCAGTTACTACTGCCAGTAGTGAAAGGTCTTTTTCTACATTGAAACGACTGAAGACTTATTTGCGGGACACGACTTGCGAAAATAGATTAAATGGTTTGGCACTTTTGAATATTTATAGAGAAATAATATTACAGCCGGAAGATGTTTTGAATAAATTAGCCATAAAAACAAGAAGAATACGTTTGATGTAGATAAATAGTAAATTTTATACCTAGTTAGGTATGTTCATAATAATATTAGGATTTGATTTGTTATATAATAATTGTATAACCTGTACAAATAAAAATGTATTAATTTTCATATTATGGTGTTTATAATATATTATAATTATAAAATATTGTACATTCATATTTCACAAGTTCACAACTGAACTTTGTTTTTGAATAGTTCAATTGGGCAAAAAATATAACGAAAACTGTAAAAAACTAAGTTTAATTTTTACTTAAACCCCCCCCCCCCCTTGAAAAATCCTGGCTACGCCACTGTATAGAGGGGCCATATGTTATGTGTAGTGAATTGAAGCAAGCAAATGGAATACATTTAGAGTTACCATTTTGAGAAAAATAAAATTATTTTGACATTTGGATGGCACTACTTTAAGTTTTCATATTATAAATCACGATTTAAGATAGTATGGTTGCCCAACGAGCTATGATAAGACGGCATTAGATTTAAATCGGACCCCCGGCACTAGCACTTCTAGTGGACTATTTTATAATTTATAATATAATATGATCATTATACCTATATATTTTTATTGTATATAGGTATTACGTAATAATTTTTATTAGTTTTAATTTGAACCAATATGAGCGCAGCATGCGGGGGTCCCCGTAGATCACGTGACTTTTCGATTCAAACCGTATGCCGTGAGATAACACTTTTCTAATGGGTTGATGCATAGACCTATTAACTAATTAGTTAATAGGTCTATGGGTTGATGCCTGATGGGCAACCATACTATCTTAAATCTTGAAATTTTTTTCGATTTTTTTCACGTTTTTTTTTATATTAATTACATATATTTATATATACACTACAATTTAGGTTTATATATTGTGTATCTATATTCTATATGTTATTAATTTTATTAGGAATTATAATTGCACATTCCTTAAAATGTCCATTGTTATATTATATAGTTTGTATTTTTCGTAAATTATTTCGTATGTTGAGTACGGTAAAGCACGATTAAGCATAAAATAATTGAGCATAGAATATTTTATGCGATGTTTCCACATTCACGTGGCCGAAATTTTGTAATTTATTATTTTCACGTATTATTTCGATATCAGATGCGAGCCGTGAGATGAGCCCAGCTTTATCGACAATGTTATCGATTAATAAAATAGTTACGGAGCAATAAAATTCCGACGTTTTAAACATTTAAAATTGGGAGAAAATATAAGATAATAAATTAAGATACAATTCTAAAATTATTATAAAAATAATATCAGTGTTCGATCACCCATACTCTGTAGTATTCTTGACTTATAAACGATGCAGTTTTTAATTCATACTATGTTTTGATTTTATTATTTTCATAACACTATTATTATTATTATTATTATTAAACAGATTTATGAAATGTGACTATTTTATGAACTATGAAGACATTTGATATGTTATATTTTGAATTATTATGATTATTTAAATAAATATTTTTGTATAATATTATAATATAGTTTAAAATGGAAA
>NW_021771714.1:2005-4049 GCF_005508785.2 Acyrthosiphon pisum | reverse complement strand
TATCCGCCGCAGGTGGATTGCTTATTTTTGTTTTGTCTTAGACGGGTGATGACTGACTTGCTAGACACTCTAATAACATGCGAGGTTTTCGAATTTAAACTTTTTTTCACATACAAAAAAGCACCGGACATACGCTGGGGGATAGTATCATTGAATTGTCGATTTTCATGGGCCATGGGAGATTTCTAGACATTGAAACTCGACTTTTAAACTTTCCCGTCTATGAAACGAGACCACCATAGAACCAGGCCTTATCACAAATTCTTATCACAAAATCTCTTTCTTTATATGTGTGGCATTTATAATTCGACTGTGTCACTCTAAACGTTCTCTATCTAAATGTTTCACATACGTATACGTATGGCACTATGGCCACTCCGTGTATCTATCGCATTTATATTCTATGGCAATTGCCAAAGTCGTCGCAGAAGACACTGTCGATTAAAAATTCTAAAATTTTCAAAAGTATTTAGCAAAGCAGACATTAAAATCAAACATACTGCGTTCCGTATGGTTTTATTTTACATAAATCACAATATTTTCAGTTCAGCTGTATCTGGAGCGTTTCCACATAAAATACACCGGCATCGGTTTTCTAGTCCCCGGTCGTAGAATATTTATAATTAATAGGTGCATACTTAGGAACGTAGGTATAATATACATAAATATATATATATCGTATGTTTGGATTTAAATTTAAACTTATAGAAATAAATATTATACACGTTATAAGTTAAAGGTAACTATTAATTTAGTGTAACATACTCAACTTCAATTGTCCACCTAATATAATTATTATATATATTATTAGAGACGTATAACCTGCAGGCATGTACCTACACGGCTACACCTAAAAAAAATGTTAACGGAATGGTCCACTTCCTAACTTATAATGTCTGTAAAAAATTACTGTGTTTATAATAGATTTTTTATGATTTTTGGTTACTGTATGAACTCGATGAACTATTTATGAAAATCCTTGTTTTGTATTTTCAATACTTACTACTTAGCAATAAAATATGAACATTTTATACATTTTTAACTACTAAGTAATTTATTTGTAATTTTTCAATTTGATAAATTTTGTCAAAAATGTGAACTTTAAATGCCTATAAAAAAATCAAGCCTATTATATTATATAGCTTTAATATTTATTTTGTCAACTGCTATTATTTCAACTCATGAGGAACTTTGTATTAATTTTAGCTTTTTGACCCAACGAATACAGTTTTATTGACATTTATAGAATGAAAAACTAAAAACATTTCAAATCCTCATTTGATGGAAATTTCTAAAAATTTTTGAATTTAGAAGCACTTAAGGGGGATCTTGTATAAAAATATCAAATCTTAGATATAAATAGAAACATTTTTATGAATTTCTTACTCAAAATAATTTTTTCAATTTTCATGCTTTTGATAAATTTTGTCAAAATTTTGACTTCAGACGTTCATAAAAAATTAATATAGATTTACGCTCAACTTTTTATTAAATTTCATTTTCCAATGACATCAACTTATGAGAAACATTGTACTCAGTGGTGAGCTGAAGCGTTCAATTTTGACGAAATTGCGTCAACTTTTCAAAGGAGGTGGTGCCACCGCGTGACCATTTTGAACGTGAATATTGTTGAACGATTTACTACAGGCTGCGTGTTATTTCAGAGATGGTATTCGTCAGTCAAGATTTGCCTACTGGGTATAAAATATCATAAGCAGAATGAAATACTCCTTTGATTTACCTCCGATAAGACGGACGCGCAACGCGACACTATATCAACGTACGTGTCTCCAGCCCCCCCCCCCCACATTAGAATTTTCCAATTTTTTTTTAGCAAATAATTAGCATGCAATTAGCATGTATTTGCATGCTAAATTTTGTAATTTGCATGCGTTTCCATTAGGCGTGGTATCGAAAAATAGGTGGGGGGGCTGTAAACACATGTCTCCGACCCCCCACCCATGACCCATCATAAAAAACTTATTTTCAAATTTTTTTTCTACGCCAATATTTAGCATGTAATTAGCATGTATTTGCATGCTTA
>NW_021771714.1:0-787 GCF_005508785.2 Acyrthosiphon pisum | reverse complement strand
AGTACCATTATGGATATTGTATATGATTAATTTGGAATTTATTATAGGTACCTATTATAGGTCATTTTTTTTTTAATACCATATATAATATTATGTCTTAGACTGACATACCGTCTCCGCTCAGAATCGTTTTTCTTATACAATGATATTATAAAAAAAAAAAAAAAATATATCATTGAATTCAAATTTAATACCATCCATGCAGTGACCCACTTGTAATCTACTGTACAGCAAAGCGACATCCACTTACCCACCTTTTTAAATTTGTATTTAGATTTTTTTTACAAATTATTTTTTTTTTTTAAATATAATTTTTTTCGTCTAACAGAATTATCTAAAGTTCACTGATAAGTGATATTCGCCATTGAAATAATGTAAAAATAATGTACTGCGTTATTATAAATAACCCTAAAGATAAAATAAGTAAAATTATCATATTATAATGATTGTAATACTATATAATAATTCAGTTAACATGTTACATAAAACTTTAATATAAACTAAACTCTACTAATATTTGCGATTGATCAAAGTAGATAAGAATTGTTTTTTACAATTAATAAATTACCCTACTGTAGTGTTTTGTCAAAGAAAATTCAAGTGTACAAACACAACCATGCTATATAGATGTAGGTGGTGTATAGATAAATAAATTTAAGTTGTACACTTATACTTAAGAGGGATGTGATACCTGCATGTGTTGTCTCCGTCTTACAAGTACATAACATAACAAATTATATGCAAAGCAGAACACGTGAGCTCCGTTACCTTAAAAATTAAAGTAAAT
>NW_021771713.1:0-259 GCF_005508785.2 Acyrthosiphon pisum | reverse complement strand
AATATTCCGGTATGGAATCCCCTTAAAATAGAATGGTAAGTTTTAGTATATTATAAAATCAAATGGTACTAGATAGAATCACGTATGTGGTGGGTACTATGTTAGAAAAAGGTGGGTATCAAGATGTATTCAAGTGTCAACGTTTCATACTTTCTTAGCAGGTACTATTAATTTTTCTATAAGATCTATTTTTATCGCGTCTATGGGTTGTTGTTTGTCGAATTGTCAGGAGAACAACTGACTGATACTCGAAAACGAC
>NW_021771712.1:0-767 GCF_005508785.2 Acyrthosiphon pisum | reverse complement strand
TCTTTCATCTCACCTATATTTAAAAAAGGAGACAAATCTCTAGTCACTAATTATCGACCAATCTCTAAGATTTCTATACGTCCTAAAATTGTTTCTAAACTGGTTAACAAAATTATTTTTCCCCTATGTGATCATATTCTTATTAATGAACAACATGGCTTTCGTCCTAAGCGTTCAACAATTACTAATTTATGTTTATTTAAACAATCAATTTTAGATTAATTTGTAGATAAAGCTCAAATAGACGTAATTTATACGGATTTTGAAAAGGCATTCAATAGGGTTAACCATTCTTTATTAATTTACAAACTAAAACTATATGGATTTAGTGATCTTTTACTTTCTTGGTTTAACTCATTCCTAATAAATCGTATACAAGTTGTTAAATACGAAAATTTTATATCTAATTCAATAAATGTATTATCAGGTGTTCCCCAAGGTGACCACCTATCTCCATTACTTTTTTTCTTTTTTCATTAACGATATTAATAAAGTTCTAAATTGCTCAAAATGTCTACTATTTGCTGATGACACTAAAATATTTAAAAAAATAAAGTGTATTGATGATTCATTGGAACTTCAAGCCGACTTAGATAATATTTATAAATGGTGTATCTATAATGGAATGTCCTTAAATATTGATAAATGCTCCGTTATTTCGTACTCTTTAAAAAAAAATACTATACTTTATAATTATGTTTTACATAATACAAATCTAACACGTAAATATATTATTAAAGACCTAGGAGTTTCATTTGACTCAAAAT
>NW_021771711.1:0-917 GCF_005508785.2 Acyrthosiphon pisum | reverse complement strand
TCTGCAGCACTTTGCGCCAAACATTAATGATAAGAGACCAAGCCGCATGCGCATATCACTGAGGTCGTACAGTTATGTTAGCCTTCATAAATTGTTCGTATGACTCTATCCATTGTATATGATCTAAGTATAATATAATAAAATATTATTATCTATGCATTCAGCTGATTGGGTCTTGATTATCACTTAATATCACTTAATATTTAATGATTATCACTTATCACTTTATCATTTTATCAAAATACTATCATAGACTAAGATATACGTAAGATTCGCGAGCTAAGGTACGTTGTAATCATGTTGTAATAATATGACAAGACATATAGTAAATCTATAAATAGATGGGTCTCTATTAAATAAAAGTTAACACTGAAAAATGGTAACACTGAAGACTGAACAATGTTGTTTTATTGAGACGAGTAAAATTCGTATTCACATTTCACAAACGTGGCAAATGGTAATTTTTTATAATATAAATATTAATATTTAACGCATATGTAAATGATTTTTGTAAAATAATAAATTTGATATTCAACGTTATTTCCTATAATATTGGTAATATTTCCGTATACTTTCCTACGTTGCAATAACAAATATTTTTGGTCGCAACGAATGATAACACTGCGGCGACTGAACACACCTGTACACACCCAGCACCCGCAAACCGATATTATTGTTATCATGTCATGTATAATCTTAATGTATTAAGTTTACATAATAATAAACGGTCTGATCTCTGATAAGTAATATTACTTTTATACACGGCTATAGATAGAATGGTTGCCCATCGACGTATGATTCTTATACTTGAAAAGTGTCTACCGAAATGAATCTCTATAATCAGTATTAAAGTTAAATTAAACAGCTGGAAACTTAAACACTAGCGCTTATATGTCATAGTGGCTATCACGGAACTA
>NW_021771710.1:0-1027 GCF_005508785.2 Acyrthosiphon pisum | reverse complement strand
AAGTTCAAAAAAATGACAAAATATGGAAAAATCACGAAAATTTGCAAATTATTTCGAGTTAGAAAATTCATAAAAATTTTTCTTTTTAAATCTAAGATATGAAAATGTAATACAAGATTCCTTATAAAATTATCTACCTTTATCAAACAAAAAATATCTATAAGAAAGTCAAATTAAATTTTTATGATCGTTTGAAATTCAAATTTTTACAACATTGGATATTCACCCGATTTCTCATGTAGCGATTTCCTTATTTTGTTGTAATTCAAAAACGAATAACTGCAGATACATGAAAATTTTACTGAATGTTTATATTAGCATTTTCTATACACCATACAATTTTTAAAATATTTTGACTCTTGTTGAGCTGTTTACGGACATTTTCAGTTTTTAATTTTTTTAGTTTTTTTTTCTATAAATATCTACAGTTTTATCTGTTGAGCCAAAAAGTGTAAACATTTACTACAAGGCCCCTGATATATTGTTACAATAGTAGTTGAAAAATATTAAAAATACATAGGCACAATTTTTTTTTTATAAGCATTTAATGTTCGAATTTTGACAAAATGTATGAAATTTAAAATTGAATAATTATTTTGTGGTTAAAAATTCATAAAATGTTCAACTTTTATAATATCCATGGATTGAAAATATAAAACAACATTTCACGGAAGTCGTTAATTCTATTACGAAAACATCTAAAAAATACATAAGCACAGTTTATTTTTATATTCATTTTAAGTTAATATTTGGATGAAATTACATATTAAAAAACCTAGAATAACTATTTTTTTATTTTTTTGTGAAATTATAATATTGATCGTGGGTACCTGAAACTTCTAAAGTATACTATTATATATCTTAAGGTTTGACTATCATAATAACTCCCTGGCTTCTATATATTAAATATAATAATATACACTTTGCTCAATTGCGTGCCAACAAATATTAAGAATTAAAACATTTTTCAGAGACATACGAAATTAAGAGAAAAATTTTAAATAAGTTAGGTTGGGTTAGGCAAATA
>NW_021771709.1:0-1177 GCF_005508785.2 Acyrthosiphon pisum | reverse complement strand
TCAGTTTTAAATTTTTTTAGCTTTTTTTTTTCTATAAATATCAAAAAAAAATTTGTTTGTGTGTAAAAAAGCATGAAAATTTAATGCAAGGCTCGTGATATATTTTATCGTTAGAAAAAACGAGGAATTTTTAAGGAGAACCAGTTTTTGACCAAATCGATAGGTATAGTTTTTTTTTTTGATTTAAAGGAGCACACAACACAAAAAAAAATTATTTAAATTATTTTTAAATGTTAAATTATTATAACTATGGCTATATGAAATGATTTGGTGAAAATCCGATGTAAAAAAAATTATTACTTTAAGAGATATTAAGAAATGTAAAATAGTCGCGTGACCGGTTGTTCGAACGCCGCGCGACGCTCGCCATGACGTGCCGTTTAACCAAATGTCTCTTTTAAGATTTTTAATATTTAAAAAAAAACTAAACGTTATATAAAAATTCTGATTCTTGCGTCGTCTAAAACACATAAAACCACACATTTTTACGTAAATTAAATTTCAAAAATAAAATGTTTAGGAGGGTAAATCGTTATGAGAAGCGAGGAACTTTTACACGTATAAGATATAGGCAATTACGATGAGTAGGGCCCAATGACGTCACACGTCTTTTTTCAATTGCTCATAACTTATTGAATAATGTGAGTAGAAACGTAAAACCTATACCATTATCCTTAGAATTAAACATTCTTTCAAATAAGAAAAACTTATTTTTTGTATTGTGTGCTCCTTTAAGTCAAAAAATTATAAGCATAAATATCTTAAATTTAAACCAAATATTTATACAACAATTTAACATAGGTACATAATATTCAAAATATTTTGCATCTTTTTGAGCGGTTTTAGCTAGCCGACAAATATTCGATTCTTTAAAGTTTTTTTAAATTAATAAAAAATTTTAAAATACCTAAAATGTAATAAACGGATAGTCATAATAGTTGTTGTTAGTGGAAATTTAAAAAAGAGTTGAGTGTAAATTCAAAATAATATTTTATGTGCGTATGAAGTTAGAATTTTGATAATTTCGCTGAAAAATGTGAAAATGTAAAAATGATCTTGTATTTAGAAATTCATATTTTGTTATTATTTAAAAAAAGGTGGTCAAGTGGGTACCGCTCTGCTATACAGTAGTTGTAATGGATGTGTTATATTTGAATATAATAATATACCATTATAC
>NW_021771708.1:0-392 GCF_005508785.2 Acyrthosiphon pisum | reverse complement strand
ACATGAGAAATCAAGTGAATATCCATTGTTGTAAAAATTTGAATTTCAAACGATCATAAAAATTTAATTTGACTTCCTTATAGATATTTTTTGTTTGATAAAGGTAAACAATCTTATAAGGAATCTTGTATTACATTTTCATATCTTAGATTTAAAAAGAAAATTATTATGAATTTCTAACTCGAAATAATTTGCAAATTTTCGTCATTTTTTGAACTTTAAATGTTTATAAAAAAAAACCTGTGACTAACGATTTTTAATATTTTTCATCTGCCTTTGAAACAATATACTAGGAGCCTTCTATTAAATTTTTAAGCTTTTTTATCCAACAAATAAAATTTTATTGATATTTTTAGAAAAAAACTAAAAAAATGGAAATGAAAATGTCCGTA
>NW_021771707.1:0-750 GCF_005508785.2 Acyrthosiphon pisum | reverse complement strand
GGGATTTTCTGTCTTTGTCTAACACACGCATCACAGAGTATTTTAGACGTGTTTTGCTTGAAAATTTAATAGAAAGCTACTAGTATATTGTTTGGCAGATAAAAAAAAATTAAAAATCCATAGTCCATTTTTTTTTTTATAAGTATTTTAAGTTCAAATATTGACAAAATACGTAAAAATTACGAAAAAATCCAAATTATTTTGAGTTATAAATTTATAAAAAAATTTATTTTTAAATCTAAGATTTGAAAATGTAATGCAAGATTCCTCATAAATTTGTTTATCTTTATCAAAAAAAAAAATATCTACAAGAAAGTCAAATTAAATTTCTATGAGTGTTTGAAATTCATATTTTTACAACATTTGATATTCTGGGATTTCTCATGTAACGATTTCCTTATTTTGTTGTAGGTAATTAAAATACGAATGACTGTAGATACATTACAATTTCACTGAATGATTATTTTATCAATTCTTATACTTGAAAAAAATTTCAAAGTATTTTGACTCTTTTTGAGCTGTTTACGGACATTGTTAGTTTTCAATTTTTTTAGTTTTTTTTTTTATAAATATCAGTAAAATGTTATTTGATCGTTAAAAAAGCATGAAAATTTAATACAAGAGTCCTTATATATTGTTACAACAGCAGTTGAAAAATATTAAAAATACATTCGCACAATTTTTATTAATAAGCATTTATAGTTCGAATTTCAACAAAAGTTTATCAAATTTAAAATGTAATAATTATTT
>NW_021771706.1:0-1289 GCF_005508785.2 Acyrthosiphon pisum | reverse complement strand
CAGTGGGGAAATGTCTCAGTTCAGGGGGCACAGTTTTCTAAAAGATACTTTTTAAAATCGTTTAAGTACAGATACAGATACTTATATTGAAAAGTATTTAAAATACGTATTTGAGACTTGAGTACTTTAAAAATATTTTAAAACTTTTACAGAAGTACTTTACAAGACTGGAGGGGGAAACGCTCGGCACCGCTAAAAAACCGGAGATAAAAAGACATGGGGAGGAACGATCAAATATACAACCTATATATACTTATATTTTTGTCATCGCATATGATATCGCCCGTGATCGGGATTATTTTCCGAACATATTTTTGTATGATAATGTTCTACTATATTACGCATCAATGCATTATCGGAGGCTATTGACAGATTAGGATTTTAATTTTTAGATTTTGCTGAAAACCTATTTTGTTCTATATAGTGATTTTCCCGGAGACCGTCCTCGAAGACCAAGTTGGAACTCAATGGACTACGGAACTACGTACAACGAACAATCCTGCTGCAAAGTTAACTCAAAAGCTATAAATATAACAAAATAAATTATACATTGTACATCGTATACAGATTTACAGATAATAAGTATTTTAGATTCTGAGTGGAACGATGAATGTATTGATTTTACAATGATGTGTGTTTTTTTATTTTTTTTTTTATTTTTTTTTTTATTTTTTTATTTTTTTTTTTATTTTTGTGTCTGTCATCACGTTTTAGGACAGTAAAAGTGCTTGGATTTTCTTCAACAGTACCTTTTCTGATAGGAAAGTGAATCTAGTTGGTACTTTGGGGGGTCAAAAGTAAAATTTTTCCAATAGTTTTCAAAAGCGCCGTGAAAAACAAAAGAAAAATTAAGGAAAAACGGGAATTTTTACGCAAAATCTGTTTTCGAGAAAATCGATTTTGGTTTTTGGTGTAACTTTAAAAAAAATAACCATAGATATATGAAATTTTGACTGAATGTTTATCTTAGCATTTTCTATACACCATAACATTTTCAAAATATTTTGATTTATTTTGAGCTCTTTACGGACATTTTCATTTTCCATTTTTTTTTAGTTTTTTTTCTAAAAATATCAATAAAATTTTATTTGTTGGATAAAAAAGCTTGAAAATTTAATAGAAGGCTCCTAGTATATTGTTTCAAAGGCAGATGAAAAATATTAAAAATCGTTAGTCACAGTTTTTTTTTATAAGCATTTAAAGTTCAAAAAATGACAAAATATGGAAAAATCACGAAAATTTGCAAATTATTTCGAGTTAGAAATTCATAAAATTTTTCTTTTTAAATC
>NW_021771705.1:0-992 GCF_005508785.2 Acyrthosiphon pisum | reverse complement strand
CTCTTAAACAGTTATTACTTATTATTTAAAAAGGAAACTAAAAGACTAACGTGTCTTTTAAAAAATTCTAAAATTGTTACTATTTACATTCAACATTGTTACTTTTTAGATTCTGAGTGGAACGATAAATGTATTGATTTTACAATGATGTGTGTTTTTTTTTGTGTGTCTGTCATCACCTTTTAGGACAGTAAAAGTGCTTGAATAATCTTCAACAGTATCTTTTCTGATAGGAAAGTGAATCTAGTTGGTACTTTGGGGAGTCAAAAGTAAAAATGTCCCCGTAGTTTTCAAAAGTGACGTTAAAAACAAAAGAAAAATTAAGGAAGAACAGGAATTTTTACGCAAAATCTGTTTTCGAGAAAATCGATTTTGGTTATTGGTGCAACTCTAAATGATCGTAGGTACATACAATTTTGACTGAATGTTTATATTAGCATTTCCTATACATCATAAAATTTCCCAAATATTTTGAGCTGTTTACGGACATTTTTAGTTTCCATTTGTATTAGTTCTTTTTTCTATGAATGTCAATAAAACTTTATTTGTTGAGTAAAAATACTTGAAAATTTAATATAAAAGGCTTCTACTGTTACAATGACATTTGAAAAATATTAAAAATCCTTAGTCATAGTTTTTTTTTTTTTATTAGCATTTAAATTTCAAAAATTGACAAAATATGTAAAAATCACGAAAATTAGCAAATTATTTTGAGTTAAGAATTCAAAAAAATTTTTCTTTTTAAATCTAAGATTTGAAAATGTATTACAAGATTCCACATAATATTGTCTACCTTTATCAAAAAAAAAAAATGTCTATAAGAAAGTCAAATTAAATTTTTATGAGAGTTTGAAATTCATATTTTTACAACATTTGATATTCGCTCGATTTCTCATGTGACGATTTTCTTATTTTATTGTAATTAAAAACGAATGATTGTAGATACTTAAAAATTTCACTAGATGTTTATATTAGCATTTTTCTATATACGA
>NW_021771704.1:0-874 GCF_005508785.2 Acyrthosiphon pisum | reverse complement strand
TTGTCTATTGTAAATTAACAATAATTTTTTCTGTGTTATAAGAAAAATTACCATAAGATACCAATTTTTTTAATTATCAATGCTTCAGAGATTTTTGGATTTTCACAAAATAGTAGCTATTTGAGAATATTTTCAAATAAACAAAAAATATCATTAAATCAAATTTAAATTTGATAGTAATGATATAGCTATAATACATCAGCGGTTCTTAAACTGTGGTCCGTGACACTCATTTGGGAGACCATAAATTAGAAACATTAAAATAATTAAAATCTTAATATTACATAATTTGTAATATTGAACTTCCTAACTGAAATTTTATTTTTTCTATAAATTTATCATAAAATGTTTGTTGAAGGTGGTGTTATGACAAAATTACTAATTTTTATTTAAAGAAATTCTTGCTTAGGCTGGCTATGAGAGCATAGCTATGTTATAACTTATCTTCTATACCTACCTATTATTTTCTTTTATATCTTAACTTTTTTGATCAGAATATTTTAATTTATATATGAATAAGAATAAGAATAAGTATAAGAATTTACCAGACTTTACCAATTTATTCCTCGTACATACCTGCCATCTCCAGACACTTCCAAATATCTCTTCTAAATTTAAAAGCTTACAAATACTATAAACTATTTTATAGCATTAAAGTCGTAGTTTTTAAGATAATATTTTAAAAATATTAATCAAAAAGTTATTGGTGAAAACTGGAAACATTGTATCTTTGTAAATTTATAATTTATTTTAATTATTTTTTTTTATTTTAAGGAATATAAGCGATTAGAACGTGAGATTAATGCAAATTGGTCAGACAAATCTTCTTCACAACAACAGCATCAACCTCAAACATCTGGTATAATATTATCTT
>NW_021771702.1:0-7467 GCF_005508785.2 Acyrthosiphon pisum | reverse complement strand
ATAAATTTGGAAATGTTTGGGAGGGCTATTGACATTTTTGGGGGGCTTAGCCCCTAAAGCCCCCCTCCCTATTTGCACCTATGGTGTTATCCATTGCTGCATTCTTAAAGGTTTTTATTTTTTTAGAGGAAACCTTATTAAAAATTATACATTCTATTTTATCTATTCATATTTATACTTATGAAACATATTAGAAATACCACGGCTTTAGATAGATATCTAAAGCCATGAAAAATACATACGGGAAAAAGTCGATTTTACGCCCACCGTGTTTCGACCGGTTTGTAAACGTAAATGTACACTCCAGTACTCCACTATTTAAATTCAATAACGTTTCAAGTTTTTAACTATAAATTATAAATTATTATATTTTTGTTGGTTATCACTTATCACTGCTTTATAAGAATGTAAAAAAAAGTTTCATTTTGAAGTACTATGAAAAACTTTAAAAACTACATATTTTATGTAATGCGCATTTTTAAAAAAAAAATACTTAGGATTGAATATTTTTAATTTTTTTTTTTAAAAGACGTGTTTTCAACACTGGTTTCGAAACTGATTTTTTTGCGGAAACTATTATTTTGGAAGTTATAGCCATTCAAAGTTTGCGATTTTACGTTTATATACGCATGTGCGCAACACTACTTTAATGCTACGCGGAGGAACTCGTGTTTGGCGTTTTTTCGATAATTTTGTCTGAGCGCAGAGCAGTGAGCGAGTGGCAACGATAGCAGATTATGTGCTTTTTAACAACTTTGTTTAATTCCCAGGCCTGCCCAAGGGTGTTTTACATACGATTAGCAAATCGGCGGATATTTTCGATTTTTTTGTCCGAGCGATATTCAATTTTAAGTATTTTTTTTTAAAAAAATTCACGTTATACGAAAAAATTTAGTTACAAAGTTTGTCTGGGCTTTTTTTTCTTACATTCTTATAAAACACCCTAAGATACACATTTTGGAAAAAAAAAATAAAAATCGATAGGTTGCTAAACCAGAATCGTTCCTAACAAAATATCAAATACCTATAGGTACTAAAATATAGATAGGTATTATATTTAATTATAATTTTTCATAGCAACAATATTATTATGAATTACTTTGTATTTTTCTCCGGGCAGTCACGGTGTCCGGAGAGAAAGGCCACCATCTCCCACCCGGGCATGGCAGATACCTACGGGTCACGGGCGCCCACTCAAAAATTCTGCCAAACACAAACACTCACGTGTAAAAACTCACAGTTTCAAACCCTACCACCACCACAATACAACCCTACAAAACAGCTAAGGACCATAGATGCCGCCTATGCCGGGCTTAAGGATCAATAAAAACAAAAAATAATAATAATAACTAATAATACGTCAATATTATCACGATTTATACAATAATAATCATTTATCAGTATTCTGTTGAGAATATTGAATATTCGTATAATTAAAACCTCAGATCATATACAAATATACGAATAAATGAATAATTTCGATTTTAGTTATTTTGTTGTAATTTTAAAATATTATTTGTAGGTACCTACTTGAAATTTTTAACGTAGGTAGGTATATTAATATATTTTGTATACAATGATATATTTTTCAAATCCAATATTTTCGGCAAAAATTATTTAATCTACCGTATTACAAATAGTAAAATAAAATAGGTAGGTACCAACTAAAATATAAATATAAATACTATATTATAGCAAAATTATATTTGATAATATAAGCTGACAGTCCCTTTACTCAGAATCGTTTTTCATTATGTGCAATGGTACCTATATCATTGAATTCAAATTGAGCACTTACATAAGTGTCGGCCCAGATTTTTTTGTCTGGATGGGCCAAGCTGGGGCCATTGATTTAAAGGTGTGCCAGTGGCATACCAAAATTCGCTAAGTATATCTATGTATATATATAATATATTATATCGTTATTGTTACCACCACCAACACACAGTGAATAGACCGGATTGTGTCAAAACCCGGGACAGACACGTCGCACACAAAAACTAATTTTATACAATTTTAAAATATTATGATGTAATTCTAAGCAAAAATACTTTGAAATCATACGCCAGGGTGGGCCGCCGGGGGCCGAGAAAATTTTATAGTGGCCGCGGCCCACCCTGTCGCCGCCACTTTCTTACATATTTACTGTGACCTACTCAATGTCTCAATGACAACTGATAACGTAAATTTGAAATATTCTACTGTACAGCAGTTACCTACTTCTCCCCTCCTAAAATGTATTGCAGTTTAAAGCCAAAGTTTAAAGATTGTTCAAAATCAAAAAGACCCAATTCGCCAAAATTTGACAAACTAAAAATAAAAGTTATGTAGTGGATTAAGGATATTGTTTATAATACTTAAGATTAAAATACTGCGTACTGACATAAACAAAAAACTAAATGGGCTATCTTGTATTCTTGTCGTATGCACTCTGTCGCAGATTGCGATCTATTAGTGATTACGGGATAGTGCAGGGCCTAGGGCAGGGCGAGCGGGGCTCTCACCGTGGGCCCCATGCCTTCGCCAGTTGGACAGGCCCCGCTTTTGTAGATATGATAAGAAAGTCTGCAAGTTAATGAGAAAAAATAATTTATATATTTTTATACCTTCGATTGTTGTAATATTTTTACTACCTACCTATATGGCTGTACCTATAGGTATGTAAGTATATACTTATATCAATTGACGTCAGTCGTCAAATAAATGTATCGCATTTTAAACGAGTGAATATTATGATTAAAATTCAACTTTCAAAGTAGAAAATTATAAAAATCTTCAAAGAGCTCAGTCCCAAAAAAAAGGCACCAACTTGGCTATAATATTTATAGAAAACAAATGCTGACTAACTAAAATTTATATTTATAATTACATTTTTATTCACACATTTACTGGTTTAAAGCGCAGGAAGGTTAATTTATAATATATTAGAATCTGAGCGGAGCGAAAAATTTTATTGATTTTACAATAATGTGTGTTCTTTTTCTGTTTTGTAAGGCACATTTCGGGTAGTATAAAAGTGCTCCGATTTTTGAGATCAGCATCGTTACTACGATAGAAAAGTGAAACTAGTTGGTATTTTTGGGAGGTTAAAATTAAAAAGGTTTGGCAAGTGGATGTTGCTCCGCTGTACAGTAGATTACAAGTGGGTCACTGCAGTATACTGGATGGTATTAAATTTGAATTCAATATTATAATATCATTGTATAAGAAAAACTACGATTCTGAGCGGAGACGGTATGTCAGTCTAGGTATAAGACATATATATACTTATCTATGGTATTAAAAAAAAAATTGACTTGTAATAGGTATCTATAATAAATTCCAAATTATTCATATCACAATATCCATTAGGTAACGCGTCATACATCAACAATAAACCGTGGTACTATCATAGATATATAAATGTATACTTTAGAAGTTTCAAGTAGCTACACACGAATAATATTATACAATCACAACAAAACAACTAAAATATAGTTATTCCAGGTTTTTTAATATGTAATTTCGTCCAAATTTTAGCTTAAAATGACTATAAAAATAAACTATGCATATGTATTTTTTAGATTTTTTGGTAACAGAATTAACTACTCACGTGGAATCTTGTTTTAAATTTTCAATCCTTAGATATAAAAGTTGACCATTTTATAAATTTTTAAATATAAAATAATTATTGAATCTTAAATTTGATAAATTTTGTCAAAATTCGATATTTAAATTCTTGTAAAAAAAAATTGTGCCTATGTATTTTTAATATATTTCAACTGCTGTTGTAACAATATATCAGGAGCCTTGCATTAAATTTTTACACTTTTTGGCCCCATAGATAAAACTTTATTGATATTCATAAAAAATAAAACAAAAAAATTGAATTATGAAATTGTCCGTAAACTGGTCAAAACAAGTAGTACTTAGTATAAGACATATTATATATTTATATCTATGGTATTAAAAAAAAAAATTGAACTATAATAGGTACCTATAATAAATTCTAAATTAATCATATCACAATATCCATTAGGTTCTTATTACGCGTTATACATCAACGAAAAACCGTGATACTATCATAGATATATAATAGTATATACTTTAGAAGTTTCAAGTACCCCCACGAATAATATTATATAATCATAACAAAATAACTAAATTAGTTATTCTAGGTTTTTAATGTGTAATTTCGTCCAAATTTGAAATTAAAATGATTATAAAAATAAACGGTGATAATGTATTTTTTAGATTTTTTGGTAACAGAATTAACTACTTACGTGGAATCTTGTTTTGAATTTTCGATCCTTAGATGTAAAAGTTGAACATTTTATAAATTTTTAACCACAAAATAATTAATCAATTTTTAATTTGATAAATGTTGTAAAAATTCGATCTTTAAATGCTTATAAAAAAAAATTGTGCCAATGTATTTTTAATATTTTTCAACTGCTATTGTAAAAATATATCAGGAGCCTTCAATTAAATTTTTACACTTCTTGGCCCAACAGATAAAACTTTATTGATATTCATCGGACAAAAAAATAAAAAAATTGAAATATGAAATTGTCCGTAAACAGCTCAAAACAAGTCAAAATATTTTAAAAATTGTATCAAGTATAAGAATTGATAAAATAAACATTCAGTGAAATTGTCAAGTATCTACAGTTTTTCTTTTTTAAATTACAACAAAATAAGAAAATCGCTACATGAGAAATCGAGTGAATATCCAACGTTGTAAAAATTTGTATTTCAAACGCCCATAATTTTTTATTTTGAGTTCCTTATAGACATTTTTATTTTGATAAAGGTAGATAATCTTATAAGGAATCTTGTATAACATTTTAAAATCTTAGTTCTAAAAAGAAAAATTTTTACGAATTCTTAACTCAAAATAATTTGCTCATTTTCGTGATTTTAACATATTTTATCAATTTTTGAACTTTAAATGCTAATAAAAAAAAAAAATGTGACTAAGGATTTTTAATATTTTTCAAATGTTATCGTAACAATATAGTAGGAGCTTTGTATTAAATTTTCAAGTATTTTTACTTAAAAAATAAAGTTTTATTGACATTCATAGAAAAAAACACTAATAAAATTGAAAATATTTTGAAAATTTTATCATTTATAGAAATGAAAATATAAACAACCAGTGAAAATTTCATGTATTTACGATCATTTGTTTTAAAGTTACACCAAAAACCAAAGTCGATTTTATGAAAAATCGATTTTGCGTAAAAATTACCGATTTTCCTTAATTTATCTTTTGTTTTTCACGGCGCTTTTGAAAATTAATGGGAATTTTAAATTGTACCAACAATATTCACTTTCCTATCGAACAAGATACTGAAGTTAAAAATCGAAGTATTATTTCGACTACTTATCGTGTACCTACACAGAAACAAAAAAAAATTTTAAAAAAACACATAATTGTGCTCATTTCTTATTATTAGGTATATTTTCAATTTTGTTATATTATAATTTTATTATATATTTATAAATTATAATAATATAATATTAATATTTTAATTAAGATACTTAATCTAGTTTGTTATATGAATATAGAATATTCTGAATATATTAATATATTATTATTTATTATGATATTATTGTGAATTTGTGAAACAGTTTTGGTAGTTAGATAAAATTTTTGACGGACAGATGTCGCCACACGTATGAGCCAGTGTGTACTAACTGTGGTTTATGAAAGCAATTTTTTTTGTCTCTGCGGCCTCGGTCATCCGTCGCTCCCACCACCGCCGACGACGTCTCTTTCCGATTCCGACCCGCCGCGACGAGATTTTCACTTTATCATCTCTCCGATTGTGTTGTGTTTGAAGTACTACTAATATTATATATATACATAGTACACACACACTTATATTTATATATATACATATATAGATATATATATATATATACACAATATTATAATCTCACTGCGTGTCTGCATCCTTCTCTTCTCAACTCTTAACACACACACACACACACAAAATCTGAACTCGTACTCGCACGCTCTTTCGCCTCACTACCGCTACCTATATATATATATATATTATTATATATTTTTTCAATTGAAAAATAATTTCGTTTTTTGTTATTATTATTATTAGTAGTATATTATCATCATCATCATAATAATTTATTATTATTATTATTAGCATTATCATTACTTTAATTATTGTTGTTGTTTTACACGGTTTTCGCCGGAACCACTGAACCAGTGCCGTTTCGAATTCACTGGATCGAGTTCGATTGCCCTCTCGTATCTCGCCGAACCATGTTTTAAAATTCTTATTTCGTAGGGCCTGCTCGTGAATAACAGTACGCGCGCGCGTGTGCTGTATAGTTTATGCGCGCAGATGGACCGCGTCCCGTACGGAGTGGAGACGACACAGCCGGACAATAACAACAACAACAACAACAACAACAACAACAACAACAACGACGACGGCGACGGTAAGTCCGACGAATGAGTCTTAAGATACAGTAAACGGACGACAAACGATGCGATGATCATGTGCAGTCTGAACCGCTTATGTCCAGTCATTGATTTATCGCTGCGCTACAACGGTTTCTAAACAATATTACCAATTACCTACTTAATCTATTACACGGCGGCGATTTTGGACTGTCGTAAAATTTGTTCCTGCGACATAAATTTTAGATTATTGTTGTATCTTGTTGACCCTTGCATTTGATATGAGTTTTAGCATACCATTCATCGATTTCATGCCTTATTTAGGTACCTATATGGGTATTTTATCATCTTAACCCGTCTTGATTTGTCCACTTGGCTATTGTCCGTCAATGCATATAATAGCTTTCTATTGACAATATTGTGCTTGTACTTGGAAAGTAGTACCTATCACAGAACTTGACAGCTAAAATCATTGTGTTGATTTTTTAGTCATCAATATATAAAACAATCTCTTATTTCAGTTGTAGGTGTAAATTGACTCCAATTCACCATGTAGGTAAATCAGGTAGTACATAGTTATATTAATTTAAACTAGCCTACCTACTAGCTTATTTATAATTTCTTATTGTGATCAAATATGATTATGATTAATCAAGTGTAATTGATTCAATTTGATTAAATCTATTTTTTAATAGGGGATAGTGTTGTAGGTACCTTGGGATCATTTTTATTAAATATCCCCTTACAGCTCAAATTGTTAATTCCTATTTCAAGTTAATATATATACTATTAACAATATTGTAGATAATAGGTACCTATATGGATTTTTTTTCCAAACTCAAAATCAACTGTCTTCTGAGATCATTTTTTTGTAAACAAACCATAAAATTGTCAAAAGTACAACTTATAATGTACCTTGGAATTTAAATTGAAATGTACATAGAACAATAAAAATAAATTCAAATATATATTACTTAAAATATCATAAATGACCTAAGCAATTCAGTATATAGATAATATATTTCCACTACATTTTAGGTAGATTAGGAAAATTAATAATT
>NW_021771701.1:0-848 GCF_005508785.2 Acyrthosiphon pisum | reverse complement strand
CAGATAATAATATTCCAAACATCTTATTTATTTATTTATTTTTTATCTCTGTATCAATTACATTAATTTTTTTATACATTTCGTCTTGGCTTATATTTTAATTTACACCGAAGACCGAATAGGATAATATGTAATGTCGACATCAATATTTTTATTTTTAGGCAGGTAATTATTATTAAATTTGATTTATGATTATGTTTGAACCATTTACTGAACGACTGCATCTGTTACATGACAATTGGAAATGGTGTATATAATAATTAAAGTAGTCTGCTGGTACCTATTACTATGGTCTTGGAATATGAAAGATTAAAATTTAAATGTAGCCTTTCTTGTCAGTTCAAACTTAAAACGGTGCAGAAGTGGGTACCGCACAGCAGTACAGTAGGTGTCTAGAGAGGTCACTGTAATGGTTGTGTTAAATTTAAATTCAAATTTTATACTTATTTTAGTACTTAGGTTAATATATTAAAGTAGGTTATTTGTAATTGATAATGTTATTCTGTAATTCTTATATGTTAGTTATATAATACTTCGTGGTTTTTTTTTGTTTACACTACTCATTTATACATAGACTTTACATTGATTTAATTGTACTAATACGTAAATTATATATATATCCTATCCTAAAATCTGTAATTTGTATGTTCTGTATGTATTACTGAACTAGGTAGGTATTTGAGAAAAAAAGAGAAAGAAAATGTTATCTAATTTTGAGCGTGTTGTGGGGTGTCTTGATTTCTTTATATATTTTTTTTATTATTGTTATAACTGTATGTTTATCTTATATGGTTAAATATATTTTTTATACTGAGAGTCTTCTATTATTTGATTTTAGTAGCTGTTCG
>NW_021771700.1:0-775 GCF_005508785.2 Acyrthosiphon pisum | reverse complement strand
GTACATTTGAATGAAAATAATGTAAATTATAAAAGTTAAAAAATATTTTTATAGGTTACCTATAAGTAGAGCGCGGATTCCTATGCAATTGCATATTTTTTTCTTTTTAATATTTTTGGATTTTTGTCAGTTATCTCCACGAATCATCATAATTTGAAGCTAATGGTGAAATTTTTTTTTGCATATTTCTGCATATTTAAAGGTTATTGCATATTTTTGCATATTTTGGCAAAATTAAAAATTTATTGCATATTTAAGCGAAAATTTAAAAAAATGTATAAAATAATATTTTGTCAAGTAGAAAAATTAAAACTAAATTTTATAGTCACTAAATAATAATTTATATATATTATATTTATTTATAACATTATAAGATAAATAAATAATCGATTACGACGTAAACTTAATTGCTTTTGCTGTGTCAGTCGGTTATCGACATACCACTGGGCACTCGGTTACATCGTTTGTCGTTGTCTGTAAATAGTGAATATGCCGAAACTTGAAATACATATGGTTATTAATTTAAATAATAAATTAAGTTGTTCAGAAAATTTCCTAAATTTTTTTTTTTTTTTAGGCGTTAAAGTTATTAATATTATAAGTTTTGTTGTACATTTTAAATAAATAAAAAATTCTTGCATATTTTTTACATATTTTTATGATTTTGACAGCATATTTTTACATATTTTCATGATTTTGACTGCATATTTTTTGCATATTTTCATGATTTTTACTACATATTATATGGCATATTTCGTATACTTTATAGTGCATA
>NW_021771699.1:0-877 GCF_005508785.2 Acyrthosiphon pisum | reverse complement strand
TTATATTATCACTATTATTATTATAGGTATATTCGACCGGCAATCAGTGGCGTAAGTGAGAATGTTTCATGGGAGGGGATCAAAATAAATTTGTATGGCAAACTTGTGGGGGGCTTTGCCCGTAATACATCATCAGATTTCTCTGTTTCTTTAAATAATATACAAGAAATTGTGTAGGGTAAAATTATTATTAAATATTATGCTTTATTAATTATTATTATAAATTATTAAATTCTATTTTTTTTTTAATAAACTCATTCAAATTTTTTATAAAAATTAATATGACATAGATACCTAATAGTTGATTGAAAAAACTGCAGTGACTGCAGTTAAATTTTCAATACATTTTTTAACTGGTGTTTATTTCATTTTGCATAATTTTAGCGCGAGTTGTAATACTAATTATAAATTATAATGAGTGTATAAAATACGTCGTACAAATTTTGTACGATTTTAAAACATTTAGTTCCGGGCCTAATAATGTTTAGTATTTTGAATAATTTAAAATTTTAATACCTACGTCAATTCCAAGCTTCTTTTTAAAAAAATTCAATGGAGTACTACTAGTTGCTGGTAGCTTACTTTTTTTTTTGATCCATTTTTCTTTTAGCTTATAAAAATAAAATCAATTACTAAGTTGTGTGACAATGTGACTATGAGGAAATGGCACGGTGTGTTCTGACTGTGTAGTGTCCACTGTCTATACGTAATCGTAATAATCAATGTATAAAGTGTCGGTGAGCGTTCGTAGTATTACTATTCATTCTACGAAATGTAAATCTTGAAGTTACATTTTTATTATTATAATATGTTTTTGGAATGGGGGTTTTTACACCATTATCGAATTACTTACCGCCTATAATGTGTATGCATGTAT
>NW_021771698.1:0-933 GCF_005508785.2 Acyrthosiphon pisum | reverse complement strand
CAATATATTATTATTAATGTATACTATAGGTAGGTTTAATCACGATCATAAAATCAAATTGATAAATTGACAATTGATAAATAATAATAATTAATTGACATCCACAGCCATTGCTTTAATATCTACATATTGTGCTTTAGTAATATGCTTTATTGAGCAACGCACTAAATCGTTAAATATTAGGTATATAACATAATATGTAGTAGGTACTTGATATATTACAAATTTTAGGTGAGTAAATTATATCAATTTAGTATAGCATAAAAGTACTGCTACATATTCTACATAATACAATATTAATAAACAAAATAGCACTTTATGTATTTAATTAAAGTCTGAAAACTAAATTGTATAATGATATGACTATATACAATTTGATTTAACTTATATAGGTAGGTTTGGGTAATATATGAAATTAACTATTTATTATTAACTATTTAACTATTTATTATCTTACATGGGCTGGTGGATTATATGGGATGGTTCTTTTACACTTGAATAGACAATAGTAATATAACTAACCTACTTAATATAGAAGTACCTAAATAATATATTACAGTTGGTTGAGGTATTCAAATTTGGTAAATAAAAATGTTATGGAGAATATTATATTACTGTTTTTAGGTGAGTCACATTTGGTTAGGTTAAAATTCTGCTACATATTCTAATGACTGGCAATTAAATTGTATAATGATATGACTATATACTATTTGATATATAGGTTTAATTATGAGAGTATTATATGAAATAAGATATTTAATAATTAATAAATTATTTTACATGGTTTGAATTATTTGGAAAGGTTCTTTTATACTTGAATATAGCTAAGCTACACATAGTATAGTAATAAACTAATCCTGACTGATTGCTATGCGATAGGTAGGATTTTATCAAATCAAATTTATAAATAACACTATTTAATTGATCTAATAG
>NW_021771697.1:0-756 GCF_005508785.2 Acyrthosiphon pisum | reverse complement strand
AATTTAAATTTTTATGGGCGTTGGAAATTCATATTTTTTACAACATTTGATATTCACTCGATTTCTTACGTAACGATTTTCTTATTTGTTGTAATTAAAAAACGAGTGACTGTAGAAACTTGAAAATTTCACTGAATGTTTATATTAGCATTTTTATATATACGATAAAATTTTTAAAATCATTTGACTCTTTTTGAGCTGTTTACGGACATTGTAAGTTTTCAATTTTTTTAGTTTTTTTTTTCTATAAATATCAATAAAGTTTTTATCTGTTGGGCCAAAAAGTGTATAAATTTAATACAAAGCTCCTGATATATTGTTACAATATCAGTTGAAAAATATTAAAAATACATAGGCACAATTTTTTTTATAAGCATTTAAAGATCAAATTTTGACAAAATTTATCAATTTTAATTTGAAAAATTATTTTGTAGTTGAAAATTTATAAAATGTTCAATTTTTGTATCTAAGAATTGAAAATTTAAAACAAGATTCCACGTAAGTAATTAATTCTGTTACCAAAAAATCTAAAAATACATTTACGCAGTTTATTTTTATAGTCATTTTAAGTACAAATTTGGACGAAATTACATATTAAAAACCTAGGATAACTATTTTAGTTATTTTGTTGTGATTGTATAATATTATTCGTGGGTACTTGAAACTTCTAAAGTATACTATTATATATCTATGATAGTACCACGGTTTTTTGTTTGATGTATAACGCGTTATAAGTACCTAATAAATATTATGATA
>NW_021771696.1:0-1534 GCF_005508785.2 Acyrthosiphon pisum | reverse complement strand
TAACTAATCATTGTTTTCATCAAACACAAAATACAAGGATACTAATTTTAGATTAATTTGTAGATAAAGCTCAAATAGACGTAATTTATACGGATTTTGAAAAGGCATTCTTTATTAATTTACAAACTAAAACTGTATGGGTTTACTGATCTATTACTTTCTTGGTTTAACTCATTCCTAATAAATCGTATACAAGTTGTTAAATACGAAAATTGTATATCTAATTCAATAAATGTATTATCAGATGTTCCCCAAGGTGACCACCTATCTCCATTACATTTTTCTTTTTTCATTAACGATATTAATAAAGTTCTGAATTGCTCAAAATGTCTATTATTTGCTGATAATGATACTAAAATATTTTTAAAAAAAAATGTATGGATGATTCATTGGAACTTCACGCCAACTTAGATAATATTTATAAATGGTGTATCTATAATGGAATGTCCTTAAATATTGATAAATGCTCCATTATTTCGTACTCTTTAAAAAAAAAATACTATACTTTATAATTATATTTTATATAATACAAATGTGTTATACATAAATATATTATTAAAGACCTAGGAGTTTCATTTGACACAAAATTATCTTTTAGCAATCATGTTGATTCTATTCGAAATAAATTATATATGAAGTTGGGATTATTAAAACGTATGTGTAGTGATTTCAACGATAGTTCAGCTTTAAAAATATTATATTATTCCTTAGTACGCTCCCATATTGACTATGCCTCTTTAATTTGGCACTCTGATAGCATTTGTCAAAACCAGAGTCTATCTAGTATACAAAATAATTTTTTGAGATATTTATCTTTTAAATGTCATTTTGAAAGACGTCCTCATTCTGGGTATATTAATATTAATATTTTTTTAATATTGCTCCTTTAAATAGTAGATTTAAAATGTTAAATTTAAAATTTCTTTTTAAACTATTACATAATTTAATTGATTGCCCATAACTTTTAGAGCGTATTAATTTCAATGTATCTAAATATAAAAATTCAAGAAATAATCATCCTTTTTATTGATCAATTATTAAAACAAACTACATATCATACTACCCTGCTATTATATTAATGTCATGTGGTAACTTTTTTAACAACTTGGACCTGTTCAATATGACTCTAAGCTCTTTAAATTGTTATTTTTAGATTATTACCTACTATTATATTTAATTTAATCGAATTGTTATATAATCAATTGTCTAACTTTTAATTTCTATATATAAATATATTATATATTTTTTTATTTTTTTCTCTCGTTCTTATATCATTTGTTTTAATTTTTTAGTATAACACGCACCTATGAAACTGTCATTATTTTTATTATTGTAAATTGGAATTTTATTCCGTTAATAAAATATTATTACTATTATTATCACTTGAATGACTATAATATAGCCATATAGATGAAATGTTTGTACATAATACTATAATACGTCTATTGACTATTATCACTAGATCTAGGATCGTAAAATATATACATAATAATTGAATCGTATGAATTGAATATGGGTTAAAAAAAAAAAAAAA
>NW_021771695.1:0-932 GCF_005508785.2 Acyrthosiphon pisum | reverse complement strand
ACGACGAACAGCGGGCGGTTTACGACCGCGTGATGGCGGCCGTCGACGACAACCCGCGACGTCCCGAAATTGTTCTACGTCGACGGGCCCGGAGGTACGGGGAAAACGACGCTTTACGGCTGCCTAATATGGTCGCTCCGCAACATGGGCAGATCCGTGTTGTCCGTGGCGTTCACGGGAATAGCGGCGACGCTCATGGACGGTGGTATGACCGTTCACTCGACGTTCGGTTTGCCCTTCGGTACGCTCAACGAAGATTCTACGTCGTCAATCGCCATGCAGTCTCTGCGCGCGCGTAGGATACGCGAGGCGGCACTCATCGTCTGGGACGAAGCGCCCATGTCTCCGGGGCTCCAACTGACGGTGGTCGACCGGTTGCTGAAGGACATAATGCAATCGGAACTACCGTTCGGTGGTAAGACGGTTCTATTCGCGGGTGACTTCAGACAGATACTGCCGGTGGTCCGCAGGGGGACGAGGGCCGCGATCGTGGCGGCTTCAATCAGGCACCACCATCTGTGGGACGTCTTCGAGCGTTTCAGCCTGACGCAGAACATGCGGGCCAACAACGACGCGGACTTTGCCGCCTGGTTGCTTCAACTCGGCAACGGCAAGCTGCCCGCGGTCGACGGAAATGTGAACACCGTCGAAATCCCCAGGAATATGGTATGTGACATAGCTAATTTGATTGATTTTGTTTACCCGCAGCAAATGTCGTTGGCTAACGTCGACGACTTTGCTCGGAAAATTATTCTCTGTCCCCGGAACGAGGATTGTAGACAGGTCAATCGCACGGTGCTGCAACGCGTCACGGGTGCCGCGAGAACCTACACCGCCATAGACACGGTGGTGGCGGACGACGTGGACGAGATTGCCAACTACCCGACCGAGTTTTTGAACTCGCTGGAGCCCGACGGACTTCCTCCGTACAG
>NW_021771694.1:0-912 GCF_005508785.2 Acyrthosiphon pisum | reverse complement strand
TTTGATGTACATATTATAACCATAGATATATATATATTATTATTATATATATCTGTGCATACTGCATATAACAAACACTATACATATATATATATATTATACATATAAATTTATTTAGAAAAAAAATATTCAAAATAGCGTGATAACGCATCAATTGATACCACGGCTTTATGGCGCGAAAAATATGCAGTTCATGGAAAATGACTTTCCGATAAAATATTTTTCCGTTAAAATATGCTTCCAACAAAATACGTTTCCGAAAAAATACGGTTCTGACAAAATATGTTTCCGACAAAATATGGTTCCGCCAAAATACGATTCCGACGAAATATGTTTCCAGAAAAATATTTTCCGATTATTTAATTTCCAAACATATCCGATTCCAAAAAAATATTTTCCGATTATTTAATTTCCAAACATATACATTTCCACACAAATACTATTCCGAGCATATATTGTTCCAACTAAAAAATTTCCGATAAAATATTTTTCCAACTAAATACGGTTCCAAATTAATATGTGTCCGAGAAAAACATTCCGAAAATATACGTTCCGACAAAATATTTTCCAACAAAATATAGCCCTCCATAATTTATAATATACCCATATTAACGCCGCGAAGGAGTTACTTATGTAATATTTCTTTTTCGTCACCGGTTTAAATACAATATAACGTAGGCACGCAGCGTCTAAATTTAAAAAAAATTAGGTCTGTAAGTCAATACATGCAAAATTATTCACTGTGAATCATAATCGAGTGGACGCTTTCATATACATTCATATACAATAATATTATTATGTTTTTAATTTTTTTAACACTTTAATATATTTTAATAAACGTATATCGTCTATCCATGTAGAAACGACTTTAGGCCTCTGCGTCAAATTGAACTTTGCTGAGGCAAATATAAT
>NW_021771693.1:0-274 GCF_005508785.2 Acyrthosiphon pisum | reverse complement strand
CCCAAATGTTTACTCTAGTTGCACCTATGTTTCAACCCCCTTTGAGACCATTATTTGTATGCATAATTTAAATATGAAATAATCAGCAAAGTGTAAAAAAAATTAGGTCAGTTTAGATACGAGTGTATTGTTTTAAAACTAGCACAAATTCGTCTTTTATTTTCTGAGATAAAAGTGTAAATATACATTATATTGAACCCCTTAACAATAGTGCTTGCATAAAGATCTTCTCAAATCATTAATTAAAACCAATTTATAATATGGCTGTGCAGTA
>NW_021771692.1:10295-11653 GCF_005508785.2 Acyrthosiphon pisum | reverse complement strand
GCTACCTATAAAAATAATTATAAAATTATAATACCTATAGGTACAGTTAGGCTTACATTTTATAAGTATAATTTAAGCTTCGTAATTAGAATAAATAATAATTTAAGGTACACTGCAGTACCTATACAAAACTGGTTTTATTGTAATGAAAAATTGAAAACACATATATGCCTGTATTCTAGATCATAAAAAGAATTCTACCTATAAACTTGCACGCACTATTTTTAAGTATGATTAAGAAAAATATATCAGCTAATTTCATTATATCTTTTGCTATTTTATTTTATACCTTTTGGCCAAAGGCATATTTAAGATATCAAATTCTTGATAATAAGATAATTGCAATTAAAAATTTACCCTACAGAAATGTAATCTAGGTTATTATAGTTCAGCAGAATATTATAATTATGTATTTAAATAGAACATTTTTTTTTAAGTAAGCGCTGGCCTGTTTGAATTTTGAAAAAATATTTTCTAATCAAAGTTTATTAAAATGAGGCAAAACCTAATATAGGTACCTAATTATTAAATAAATTTTAAAAAGGGAAAATCATCAGTAATAAAAAAAAAGGCGGGTAAGTCGTGGATGTCGCTCTGCTGTACAGTAGGTTACAAGTGGGTTACTGTAATGGATGGAATTAAATTTGAATCCAATGATATTATATCATTGTATACGAAAAACGATTCTGAACGGAGATGATTTGTCAGTCTAGGATATATTATTTTTAAAGAAAAACTTATGGAGAACCTTGTACCAAATTTTAAAAACTTAGTTATAAAAGAAAAAATTTTTACGATTTTTCAACCACTAAATTACTTGCAAATTTTCGCAATTTTGACATATTTCGTATAAATTTGAACTTTAAATGCTTATAAATAAAAATTGTGACAATGTATTCCTTTTATTTTGCAACTGCTATTGTAAAAATATGTTAGGAGCCTTGTATTAAATTTCCAAATCTTAGAATTAAAAAGAAAAACTTTTATGAATTTCTGTCTAAGATAATTTGAACATTGCCGTAATTTTTACGTATTTAGTCAAAATTTGAACTTTAAATGCTTATAAAAAAAAAATCGTGACTATATATTTCTTTTATTTTTCAATTGCTATTGTAAAAATATATTATGAGCCTTGTATTAAATTTTGAAATCTTAGATATAAAAGGAAAATTTTTTATGAATTTCTAGCATAAAATAATTTACGAATTTTCGTGATTTTTACATAATATGTTGTCAAAATTTGAACTTTAAATGCTTATAAATAAAAATTGTGACAATGTATTCCTTTTATTTTGCAACTGCTATTGTAAAAATATGTTAGGAGCCTTGTATTAAATTCCAAATCTTAGAATTAAAAA
>NW_021771692.1:5281-8252 GCF_005508785.2 Acyrthosiphon pisum | reverse complement strand
TAGGTACCTAAATGCAGTGCAAATTGAATTGAGAGGGAATGCGGGGGTCAGTCAACTTTCATTGTAGAAAATATTTATGATTATAATTATGTCCAAATCAATAAAATATTTCAATATTCTTGATATAGTATATTTAACAGTTATGCATCCTCCTATTTTTTCCAATTCAAGCATTGCCTATTTTACCTTATTCATATTAGGTAATATATTATACTATAAATAACCTTTAAAATAAATAATTCAATAAAATAGTTTTAATATGGTATATGCTAATAATTTGTAATATCTATATTGATTGTGTTTATTGTTTACAATTCGTTGCAGATTATTAAATTCTTTTTCAATATTTATTAAGTTGTATGATATAGGTGATTTGGTTCTTAAATTAATATTTAAAGCCCTTTTTATGAATAAGACGTTAAAACTGCATACAAAATAATAATGTAGTATAATTATCAAGACAGTTGTACTAGGTACACCCAAATAATGTATACCTACATGTGTCCACTACGGTCCACGAGGGAAGGACCCCGGCACTAATAGTCAATAATAAAGGGTAATGAGAATACGAGAAAGTGAAGTTGTTGGATTTTCGTAACAATGTGACATTAGATTTAGTCGGTTGTACCTTCGTCCTTCACACGTGACTTTTGAGCATGCAAAATATATATATTGTACAAATAAAACAAGTTATACTTACGATTTTATTCGCCCATCAACCAGGCCAGTACTCCGCTGCAATCAACCACTCATAAGTCACAAAGCTCAATTATTTAGAAAAGTCAAACTGCCAAAGTCAAAAGTATAAATCGTGTTCTTCTGTAAAATGTTGCCGTAATCGGAATGTATTTGTGCTTTGAGGTTAATGGTAATAAGCATAGACGAAGAAAATAAGCGCGAACGCGAACGAGTCATGAAAAAACACAATATGAATTTTATTCATCATTTACGACTTTTATGTCTATATTCAACACTTCAACAGTCAAAAAACAGCAAGGAAAATATCAGTGTGACCAATACGAGATTTAACACACGTTTTAAATATGACAGCCTGCTTATTTCAGCGTATACATGATACAATATTAATTTTATCATGAGCGTATCATCACGGTTGTATATAAACCACGGATATAGATACTAGTATCTATATCCGTGATATAAACCGCGATTGAAGTAACGAAAAGCTGATAAGAGGACGCTGTGTAATTAAAATATGTAAGCGGTAGAAACTCCCATGGTTTATAAACCTTGTGAAACTCCGTGAATTGGCCGAATCGGGCGGTTATATATGTTATATGTGTATTGTAACCTCAAATAATTAATTCCCGTGTGATAAGTTTGCATGGATAGATATTAAAGAAATCTTTAATATTCATCACGGCCACGGACTAGATGCTATCTTTAATCGTGATATCTATGGTTGGCGGTTGCATGGCCTATACTTCTTCCACAGACTAAGATTTATATATTATATCTTAGTCCGAGACTTCTTCTATTAAGCCCGTTTTATTACTTATCTATGGTTACAGTAATATTAATCTATTTTATGGTTAAAGTAATATTACTCTATGTACAGACTACTCAGCTGCACACCACCACTCCTGGCCGGCCTAAAAATTAATAAGCTTTCAATCGGCAGTTATTATAATATAGAGACGTGCGCGTTGCGCTTGATACGTTCAATGCCTCACGCCCTCACTATCGTTTCTAATAACAAACAAAAGCTAGTAGACATTATAATAACCCAATATTTTAATTACTCTATATTATATAAAATGCAATAACCACTTCACTGCGATATATTATGGATGAGGCTTAAACGCGCAGACTGCTCGTGCTCGTGCTGACTGCTGAATAGTATACCGCCGACACCCGCGGGCCGTATATTTTATTTTAATATTTTTAATAATTTATTTATTATATTAATATATTAAATATACCTATAACATCCTGCTTTCATATTGTTATAAATAATAATGTTAAAAATATTTTTTATCAATATTGAGGGGTGACAATCCAAAACGTACTATTTCCATTTTACACTTTTTTGAGAAATCGCGATATTCTATTTCTAAATAGTACCAGTGGAAATAGTACGTTAACGTACATAAAAATACATAATATATGTATTTAATTCAATTACATTCCCTATCTTTGTATACTATATCGCGCCCTTCTGCAATTATTGCGGACGCTTTCATAATGTTTAAAAAGATATAAAATTCATACGTATATTGGAAATATGGCGTCTATAATATTTAAAAGAACATTAAAATTAAACATGTTTAAAATATGATACCTATAATATTTAAAAGAACATTAAAATTAAACATGTTTAAAATATGATACCTATAATATTTAAAAGAACATTAAAAATAAAAGTGTTTAAAATATTATACATATAATATTTAAAAGAACATAAAAACTAAAGGTGTTTAAAATATTAATATATTCCATTTGCTGTGTGGGTAATAAGGGGTCCCTTGTTATGAAGCATTTTAAATTCCAAAACTGATTTATTTTCTAACCATTTTTTTTAAAAAACTTTAAATAATTTTAAAACGGAAAACATGAACATTGCTCAAGGGCCCCATATTGTTTATTATTATCTGTAATATGTAATAGCCCATGTACATTGTGTGAAATAAACTGTTTTCCATATAATTTCCAAATTTATCAACAAAATATGCAAATATTTTTTCACAAAAATTTAACAACTCACTTTCAATATCTGGTGTTAATAGAGTTCTAATACATACATGTAAACAAAAAAAATGAGAATAACAATCCCCACTAAGCATACCTTGTAAAACTATGGGTCCAATATACAAAATAAATAATCTATATTCTGTGGCTTTCCACCTAAGTACTTCATTCAGCCACCTTGGAGATCTAGTAAAATCTGTTATGAAAAAGTTGAAAAAGTTATCGATGGTTTGAATAATAAAAGATGATTGGAAATAGTTTGTAC
>NW_021771692.1:0-2874 GCF_005508785.2 Acyrthosiphon pisum | reverse complement strand
TTAGCATTTCCTATACACCATACAATTTGAAAATATTTTAACTCTTTTTGAGCTGTTTTACGGACATGTCAGTTTTCAATTTTTTTAGTTTTTTTTTCTATAAATATCAATATAGTTTTATCTGTTGGGCCAAAAAGTGTATAAATTTAATACAAAGCTCGTGATATATTGTTACAATATCAGTTGAAATATATTAAAAATACATAGGCACAATTTTTTTTATAAGCATTTAAAGATCAAATTTTGACAAAATTTATCAAATTTTAATTTGAAAAATTATTTTGTAGTTAAAAATGTATAAAATGTTTAATTTATGAAAAATCTAAAAAATACATTTACACAGTTTATTTTTATAGTCATTTTAAGTACAAATTTGGATGAAATTACATATTAAAAACCTAGGATAACTATTTTAGTTATTTTGTTGTGATTGTATAATATTATTCGTGGGTACTTGAAACTTCTTAAGTATACTATTATATATCTATGATAGTACCACGGTTTTTTGTTGATGTATAACGCGTTATAAGTACCTAATAGATATTATGATATGATTAATTTGGAATTTGTTATAGGTACCTACCTACTATAGATCAATTTTTTTTTACCATATATAATATTAGTCTTATACCTAGACTGACATACCGTCTCCGCTCAGAATCGTTTTTCTTATACAATGATATTATATCATTGAATTCAAATTTAATACCATCCATTATACAGTGACCCACTTATAATCTACTGTACAGCAGAGCGACATCCACTTACCTACCTTTTTACTATGTAAGCTAATTGACAGAGGTGCTTTTTTAATACTACCTAACCATAGTAGTATATATTTGTATGTTCTGAGCACCTTTTTTACAGGGAGATTTCTTCAGTTCAAGCGGGCTTTCTACATGCTCCCACCGTGTAACACAAATTTTTTTTAAAGTATGATAACAGTTTTTGTGATTGTACAACACATCACAGAACTGTGTCTGTATCATCTGTTACACAAACAAAATAAATATGTTTTTACCATCAATGTATTACTCATAAGTGTTTGTAACATTGAACTTTTTTTATTCACTCGTACTAAAATTAATTTAGCTATACATTTCAGTAACTAATAATCCGTTGTTAAACCAAGTTATGCTTTTTTATTTTATTGTCTTGTTTCACTTATACATTTATTTTTTTTAGTAAGAATTTTAAATTTAATTTTTTTCTTTAAAAAATAAAAAAAAAAACATGAACTTTCAAAAAACTAGCGGCGATTATTCTTAATTAGTTTCTTTAGTACGAAACCAACCATATCCAACATATCCGCAATATACCACATTCACATCGAGATTAAAAACATTTAATTTAAAATAAATATGTATTGTCTGAATGCGGTTTTATATATATAGGGGAGTCATGTTATTGTGGAATGCCTCTCTTGTGGACTTGTATTACATGACTGGAAGAAGGATGACATTCCATGGATCGAACACTCGAGACATAATTCTAAATGTATTTATGTAGGTATTATTATCGAAAGGTAACCACTTTGTAGAACACATAATAACCAAATGTGGAAGAACTAAATGTAATTGTGAAACTAAATTTACCACTCGCTCAACTGCTTACGTATGAACGATATTAAAATAAAATTTTGTATAATATTGAATAAATTATTGAATTTTATTAAAACAGGTTAAATGTGTTATTATTCAATTCTATATCTTGTAAATACGTGACGTTTTTATTTCAATATATAAGGTTCAAATCTGGGTAACAGATGTTTGTTTAATTTAATTTATAGGTATAATAATATATATATAATTAATAATAAGCTCCCCCCCTTATCAATTAGGTCACGTATTTACTTTTTTGAAATTGTACCTATATAACTTTTTTAGTATAAAACGTTGTTGTATGAATAAAATATAATCAGTACACTCTAATAATCATAATATAATTTTTTAAAACAATAATCACCAGAACGAACAAAATATATCAGTAAGTATTATAAGCTCGCTACAATATGATTTCACCAGTTGTCTCAAAGTCAGAATTTGAAATTCGTCAATATGGAAAGAAAAGTGTAACAGTAGGTTTTTAAGTTAACAAAAAGATTTCAATAGTCGTAATATTGAAATGTAAAATTACTAAAAAGAGTTTGAGCCTTGATCTAGACCAATAGCTTTCATTAATGTGTGAACATAATTATAAAGCAATTATTGATAATCTACAAACCCGATGTAAACGTGTAAGAATAACTGATAACTTAAGCTATTCCGTTAATGTGAAACAGTCTTCAATCATATTACATTCTAATGAAAATTATAAAACGTTATCACATATTGCTTTGCAAAGGCTGAATCATCTTGGAACTTGTATCGATCTCTATATAATCAAGAAGCAGAAAAAATTGCCATGTTACCAGAAGACTTTTGACACAGCATATGCATTAATTATGGCAGTTATTAACGGGTTACCCTCTTTTTGTCGACGGAAAGAATTTAAAAACTCATATATTCGGAATTATAACTTAAATTATACTAATATCGAAACTGATGATATTTCTTTTATGTATGAATTATTACAATATCATTATAATTCATTATCAAATATGATATTACAAGAGTTAGAGTTAGTTAAATCAGCTATTAATCTGTAATTTATACAGTTTTATTTTTACACATTAAATCATATACACTACTTTTGTACCCACTTTTAAAAAAATAAATGAACGCTTAGTTAATATGGACGGCACGCGCGTAAAAGGGAATAAGTCAAAAAACGATAGTTTTCAGGAAACAAACAAAACTTCACGTTTCTTTAATAATTTTTTTTGGTACTTGTGCGTTATCGCGCCTACCGCGAGCCACATATGCGTTATCGCGA
>NW_021771691.1:0-954 GCF_005508785.2 Acyrthosiphon pisum | reverse complement strand
GTGTTAAATTTGAATTCAATGATATTATATTATCATTGTATAAGAAAAACGATTCTGATCGAAGACGGTCAGTCAGCCTATGATATTACTAAGTATATTTGGTGATATTATTGTGAATAAAGTATTTTATATATAACCTATTTACACGGAACCTTGTTTTAAATTGTCAATCGTTAGCTAAAAAAGGTGAGTATTTTATACATTTTTAAGTACAATATCATTACTTAAATTTAAATTTGATAAATGTTGTCAAAAATCGAACTTTAAATGCTTAAAAAAAATTGTGCCTATGTATTTTTAATATTTTTTAACTGATATTGTAACAATATATTACAACAAAAACTGTTCGTAAACTAAGTGCAAAAATATCCAAGTAAAAAAAATTATAAGATTTTTAAGCACTATAAAAATGTGATATCATGGATAAATGCTAAGTATATATAATTTAAGTAAACTTATTTTGTTTCAATAATTTATTTACTTGGTGAGGAATTATTTCTTAAAAGAAACAAAGTTTGATGAACAAAATAATTTATAAAAGGCGAAGGACTATTAAAATATAACTTATTATTAAATTAAAAATATTATTATCAATATTTATATATTATTCTAAATAATTTCTCGCCAAGTAAATAAATTATTGAAACAAAATAAGGTTACTTAAATTAAATATACTTTGCATTTATTCGAGCATTTATTCATGATATCACATCTTTATAGTGCTTAAAGATCTTATATTTTTTTTACTTAGCCATTTATACAAGTAGTTTACGAAGGGTTTTTGTTGTGATATTACTAATTTTTATCGTTATTAAATATTGAGTATTTACTCAAAAATCTATAAGAACAGTAATATTTATGGTAACATTAGCAACACTGATGCGAAGACGACTACGACGACGTCGACGACGGCTACCGTGATTCTGAATTTAATATAAATTTCTATTAAAAAGT
>NW_021771690.1:0-814 GCF_005508785.2 Acyrthosiphon pisum | reverse complement strand
CATATTTTTACAATTTATACTTTCTAACTAATGGTTATAAAACATTCATACTATTTGTGCTTTTATACTAATATCATCTCTGTCAACACTAATTATCCACATTTTTTTAAATTATTTTAATCAAACATCAACAAACATATTATTCTCACTAGGTTTCTTTGGGACACTCTAACACGACGTATGTAATAAGGACAACTATAATTTGATAATTTAACTATACATCTATAACTTTCGAAAACCCATATTATTTGTTCCGGCGAAGTATGTTTTATAAGAAAACTGCAGAAAATTACGCCCGTCAAGTGCTGCGCCCGTTAGCAGTGGCCGCGTTCGATACTAGGTGTTCATACCACCACCCCGCGCGCCTTAACGGCAGTACCGCACCATAGTCAAAACAGGTTTCCTATCGCAACCGAGGGCTCGTACGGCGTGCGAAATTTGAAAACATGCTACGTTTAGTCATTTTACTTTTCTCCTTATCATTGATCAAATTTCATCAGTGTTATCAATCATTTTTATCATATTTTTTGAAAGACTGATATTATATTTTTATTTTATATTTTATTATTCATTTTTCATTTATATTTTATATTTTTTCTAGACTAGATTGATTTACAATGAAGGTGACAATAATTAATATATGCTATTATATTTTATATATTTTTATTTATTATACTCGTATTATTATTGTGAATTTTTGAATGTATTATTAATGTTGGTGTTGGTATTATTTTTGTTTAATTTTTTAAAGGTATCTACCTCGAAATTTGAGTAAAAATCTGGTTGTGATTGATGTATAAATGGATTAAAAAAT
>NW_021771689.1:0-985 GCF_005508785.2 Acyrthosiphon pisum | reverse complement strand
AAAATCGTTAGTCACAGTATTTTTTTATAAACATTTAAAGTTCAAAAAATGACAAAATATGGAAAAATCACGAAAATTTGCAAATTATTTCGAGTTAGAAATTCATAAAAACTTTTCCTTTTTAAATCTAAGATATGAAAATGTAATACAAGATTCCTTATAAGATTGTCTACCTTTATCAAACAAAAAATATCTATAAGGAAGTCAAATTAAATTTTTATGATCGTTTGAAATTCAAATTTTTACAACAATGGATATTCACTCGATTTCTCATGTAGCGATTTCCTTATTTTGTTGTAATTCAAAAACGAATAACTGCAGATACATGAAAATTTTACTGAATGTTTATATTAGCATTTCCTATACACCATACAATTTTGAAAATATTTTGACTCTTTTTGAGCTGTTTACGGACATTTTCAGTTTTAAATTTTTTTAGTTTTTTTTTCTATAAATATCAATAAAGTTTTATCTGTTGGGCCAAAAAGTGTATACATTTAATACAAAGCTCCTGATATATTGTTACAATATCAGTTGAAAAATATTAAAAATACATAGGCACAATTTTTTTTTATAAGCATTTAAAGATCAAATTTTGACAAAATTTATCAAATCTTAATTTGAAAAATTATTTTGTAGTTAAAAATTTATAAAATGTTCAATTTTTGTATCTAAGAATTAAAAATTTAAAACAAGATTCCACGTAAGTAATTAATTCTGTTATCAAAAAAATCTAAATAATACATTTACACAGTTTATTTTTATATGTCTAATACATAGACTGATATACCGTCTCCGCTCAGAATCGTTTTTCTTATACAGTGATATTATATCATTGAATTCAAATTTAATACTGTCCATTATACAGTGACCCACTTCTAACCTACTGTACAGCAGAGCGACATCCACTTACCCACCTTTTTTAATATGTATTTTCGTCCGAATTTGAACTTAAAATGAGTATAAAAATAAACTGTGCTTATGT
>NW_021771688.1:0-1335 GCF_005508785.2 Acyrthosiphon pisum | reverse complement strand
TGCAATAAATGTGTAGTGATCGCCGTGCAGGACACGTTGAACACTAATACAATAATTATTTAACGACGTCGCACGTTCGTCGTTGTCTCGAGTCGTGGATGAGAAAGATAGGTGATAATTATAAACATTTTTAGACTTTTTAAAGATAACAATAATTTAACACTTTAATATTAAAAATTCAAATACACAATAATTATAAGCACTGTCGTAAGCTTGTTAGACCTACGACGAGGGCTGACTATCTTCTAAGTAATGGTAGGCGCTCTACCCGTATTTATGTGGGTTCTAACAATGACGTACTAGTGGCGTGATAGCTATATTCTAATATTACTTCCCTAGTAATGTCGAATTGCATTATTGTGGACCTAGGTAAAACAACTTGTTGTTTTCACCTCTGATCTACACTTCCTGTTATATGCCTACATTACCTATTATAAATTATACTAAATGTATAATATCTACATGATATTGTTTAATATCATATTATAGCTGTGGGTATTAATACATCCCTAATATTGCTGAATTTCATTAATGTGTGACTAGCTATAACAACTTGTTGTTTTCGCCTTTGGCCTACGTTTCCTGTTATTTAGGCTTACTTTATATTCCGTATTAATACCTACATTACTACAAATAAATTATACTGTAAGTATAATTTATTTATTTTATATTATTTTATTTAAAACAATACTATAGCTTTTGGGTTTACTACAAATGCATGGATTAAAATATATATTATTTGAAAACAATGACATTGGTAACATTGACAGGTATATTATTAAGATGTAACAAAAGTTCTTTGATATACTTACGGACATAAGGTCAACATTTTGATAATCGTAGTTACAAAACAGTGAGTGTGTAGCTTTTTCACTTTTGGTTGAAAAGGCATCGGTAGTTGCTAAAAGCGTATGAACGTGAGGGGATTTCCTTTGGCTGCAAACAGTGTTATGTCCCCACGAGAGTTGCCCTTTGTTGTAAAAAAAGAAATAAATCTGCCAGATGAAATTGATTTTACTGTTAGGTTTTACGTTTGTATACCCCCATGCCAAATGGTTAGCTACCTACCTTCTCTTAATTTTGGTTTGAATAAAATACAATTATTATTTAGTATAGGTAAGTATATATTAATATATGTAAAATATAATTCAGGCATAAGAGTTAGATAATAATAATATAGTTGTCACATTTTATTGAAGAAACACATTAATAGTTTGTCATTTTAAATTAATTTTCCTTGTCAAATAACAAAAAAAAATATTCAAAGGCGTTTATCTATTTTATTTATAATATAAGCAATTATTTCAAATTCTATGAGTATTGTAAAATATAATA
>NW_021771687.1:0-1063 GCF_005508785.2 Acyrthosiphon pisum | reverse complement strand
AAATGTTTTATTCAAATACGTATGAAATTGTTCGATACATAACCTAAGAAATATTATTTTAATACTATAACCGACGTGTACTCACTCGAAAAATGTTTTGAGAAATGATTGATAAAAACCAAACAACATGCAGCTGGCAATGCATTAGATGTCTCTTGACGCGGTAAAAATAGCAGCCAATCATAAAATTAGATTTTGTCGACTTATTTGTTAAAAACCATAGACCTATTAACTGAAGTTAAACTTTATGGTTATAAACTATGGTTATAACCGTGAAAACATAACGATGATTACATTGATTACAATGAAGCCTAACATAAAACACCTGATAACTGTTCTCTATAATTATCAAAATGTACAATTTTGTTACCTCCTGTATGCTTTTTCAGATTTGAACGGCCGTTTCGAGCACTTTTCGCTGTAGGCGGATTGTCGGTCCGGGAATCGTCTTTCACTCGAGATGACTGATAGCTAGACACTCAAACTCAGAATCCGAATTTCCGATTTTAACATACACACTCAAGAACCGGACATACACGCCCGGTGCATGGTCTGCGATCCGACGTAGTCGGATTGCCTACCTGACTAGCTACTTGCATACGAGCGACTTACACTCCCACTGCATCCGATCCGCCGCAGACGAATTATCCGTTCGGGAATCGACTTTCAACCGAGATGACTGATAGCTAGACACTCAAACTCAGAATCCGAATTTCTGATTTCAACATACACACTCAAGAACCGGACATACACGCCCGGGGGGTCTGCGATCCGACGTAGTCGGATTGCCTACCTGACTAGCTACTTGCATACGAGGGACTTACACTCCCACTGCATCCGATCCGCCGCAAGCGGATTGTCCGTTCGGTAATCGACTTTCTCCCGAGAAGACTGATAGCTAGACACTCAAACTCAGAATCCGAATTTCTGATTTCAACATACACACTCAAGAACCGGACATACACGCCCGGGGGGTCTGCGATCCGACGTAGTCGGATTGCCTACCTGACTAGCTACTTGCATACGAGCGACCCAGACCCCCACTGCATCCGATCAGCCGCAG
>NW_021771686.1:0-1231 GCF_005508785.2 Acyrthosiphon pisum | reverse complement strand
AAAAACTATCCGGTTTGATTATCATTTTTTCCATTTTGTGTTTTGGATTTTTATTTTCTAATTTATTTAATTTTTCAGGTGTATTTTCTATTACAATTCTTGAGTTGCCAAAGAAGGTGGTATTTAAGTTTGATTCCGTTTTTATTGGATTTTCGATATCTTCGTATATGTGTTCTACTTTTTTTGATTCGTTAAGATCCAAGTTTATTAAATTATTATAACTATTACTAGTGGCTTGTACTAAATCATTATGATATAAATTACTACCAGAGTTTAAAAATTTATCTGCTTGATTTATAAATTTGTTTGCGTTATTTTCTAAATTTTTGGATATATTTAGAAGGTCGTTATTAATTGTTTTGAGTCTATTACTGGCGCTTTTAGTTGTTTCTGGACTTGAATCACTTGAACTGCTCTGTGTAAGTAATTCTTTAATATCAATTCTGTCTTCGGTTGAATCCTTTTGAATTTTGAGTTTTTGTTGATCGCTTAAAGTTTCTTCGATGTCGTCTAATTCTACGATCCCCTTATAGTATCTAGATAATCTAGCCCTTAGGTTATCTATGGTTCCTACACTTTTTAATTGTTTAGATTTGCATAATTCAATAAGTTCTGGTTTCTTTTGTATATAAATATCGGTTAATTTAGTAATTTTTTTCCCAAAGCTATAAGGTGTTCGTCATTCATATCATAAGTGACCACGGGGACCCCTGTCCTATCGCGTACGGCGGTGTTATATAGTCAAATGGTTTTTGCTGTCTCAGCACATCTTGCTTCATTGACCTATATTAATATTTAAATTGTTACGTTGATTTTTACATTAAAAAATATTACAGCGACGACTGTCTACAATATACGACAGCACATAAAGATTTTCATGCCGGGTTCACGCCAAAGTGGTGGGGACCGATAAGGCTAGCGAAGCAGGTCGGTAAAGAAGTTTTCCTTACTGACCAACAACCCTACGAAAAATACATGTATCTTTCCTAAACAGCCCAAACAGCAACCACCACTACCAAGGCCACCACGAGAACAGGCATTGGACAAAACAGCGAGCGAACTCAACCCCGTAACGTGCCATTAGGGGCATCCTCCACTCCGGAAATAAAGGTAAGGACAGAGGCACAGCTGGCCCGGAACCGTAAAAAGTTCCAACAACTAAATGAGAAGAGAATGACCAGAGAGCTCGTGGAAAGCCAGCAGCACCGGCTAGCCAGGAAACCTATGCCAA
>NW_021771685.1:0-3039 GCF_005508785.2 Acyrthosiphon pisum | reverse complement strand
CCCAAGGACAACCCTTGGCCCGTGCATAGATTAAGCAGTCTAATTTACCTGAAGATGCGGCTCCAGAGCACGTAGATTCAGTCCACGGGCACCCATTCTCGTGTGCAAACTGGAGACATTCCAAGAACCCCGATGTCGCGGCTTGAGTACACGTGGATTGATCCCATTCACACCCGTTGGCATGTAAGTACATCAAACACTCCAGACTAGAACTCGCGGCCCTGGCGGACGTAAATTTGTCCCATTTGCATCCAATTTTGTGGGCAAACTGAAGACAATCGATGTGCCCGTTACCTACGGCTGTTGTGCATATGTATTCGAACTTATGATTGCTGAAAGACTTCACCTTGTCGAACATGGACAGCCTATTGCCATTTGGGTCGAAGTGACCGCCTTCGGTGTTCAACTTGACAATTTTTAACAACGACCGGCAACATTCTTTAAGATCTATACATGGTACATTCATCTCGTAATACTTTTGACGCTGGATGTTGGGGAGGGCGTGAAACGCCAACTTGGACAGTCTAAATATTCCCATTTCATCGTTGGCCATCGTGCAGTCTCAAATCGTTCAAGTCCAGAAGTGGGTATTCGTGTCCCGTAATTTAAAAACACAAAACGTTAAACGATTCAAAAATAATACGACACGCACCGGCCACGATAATGAATAATTAATAATTATCACGATTCATAAAATATGACGAACACACATTTCACGAATAAGTATGATAATATTACCTTAGTCCGTGTGGTGGAATGAAAATTCAAGAACAATAGATAACCATGGTATTGAGTAAGTATCTGAGTTAGGTTATGAAAAAGAGTAAAGTGAAGTTAAGCATACATGTCATGGCAAAAAATAACAAAAACGCATGGAATAAAAACAGAAAATGTGGCTACAATGATTTTCTAATAACATTTTCGGTTTGACCTACTTTTTGCACCAATAATCAATATTCAATGAACTGGTCACTAGATCAGTGTTTTATATTCGATTTATTGTACTGATAACACTTGTGTGCACTTTCTGCATTGCCGATTTTGGTCCCTTCCTATATTTGATTAATAAATGTTTGCATCTTTATTTTACGGCATTTGATGCGGAAAATGTCCGCCAGGAGCGCTAAGATGCCGATTCATTAAATAATGCTATGTAGCGGTATACGCATTAAAACTTTAAGAACAAATTTAGATTACTTCCAAAGGAATTTTTTGTAAATTTTTTTTTTTTAGAAATGTTAGTATTTTTTTGCTGTGTTGGTGTCTGGTGAGATCATAATTTACCTATCTTACTTACTTTTTATGTTAATGTTAATAAACCACGTAATTACGTAAAACTTAATTGTAGGTTTACATTTAAAAACATTTTTAAAAAAAGCAGGTAAGTGGATGTCGATCTCCTGTATAGTAGATTACAGGTCACTGTAATGAATTGTATTAAACTTGAATTTAATGACATAATATCATTGTATAAGATAAACGATTCTGAGGTTTGTCAGTCTAAGATATTTTATATTATATTTATATTGTTATTAGGTACTTATTATTAATACAGTAGTCGGTTGAATAAATATAATTATGAAATTACAAAAAAATAACTAAAATCGTTATGCTTGGTTATTGAATATGTAATTTCATCCAAATTTGAACATAAAATAATATAATAATAAATTGAAAATTGCGTTTTATATTTTTGAGATTTTTTGTTTACAGAATTCAGTCTGCACATGCGCAGTAAAAATGTTTTTTTTTTACTGGCAACACTTATTTTGGACATTATATTTGGATAGGTCTATTTTTTTTAAGTAATTTTGATGAATCAACTATGGTTTTAAATTAAAAAATGACTGAATGAGAGTCACTTTAATTTTAATAAATACTACATTTTTTACGATTCTTTAAAATGCATAAAATAATTTATAATAATTTATTATTGTTAACATTTAGAATATTTTTACGTATTTTTTTTTAAGAGTGTTATAAACAAGAATAACATAATATAGGTATAAAATTATTTGTTAAAAATTGATTAGGTGCAACGGTTGTTTTATAACTACACAATTAATCAAATACACTGTTCAAAGTTTGCTCCGTGATTGTCGACGCATAATTGAATACGTTGTAGACATCCTTTATTGGTTACTGACATTTGATTTTCAGTAAGGTTATTACACGCAGCACAATGTTATTTTAAAATCTGCTCTATTAACTGGTGGATCTGCTTAGACTATTGACTAAACCCCATTAAAATAAAATCAAGTGCAGTAATAACTGGAGATCTTGCAGAATGCAGGCCATTCAATAGGTCCATAAGTACCAAAACACTTTCCCTCATATACCAGAATCAAATGATTTCGAACAATATGAGCATTATGAGCAGGAGCTCCGCCGTGCTGAAAATAAAGGGTTTCACGTGTAGCTAATGGTAAATTTTCTAAAATCAATGGTAAAACATTTGTTAAAACTTAAAATTGCTAAATATCACCTTGCATTTAAGTGGTGTAAACAAATATATTTGGCACTGTACCGAGTATATTAATAAATATAAATGCAGTTCGTGTTATACAAGTACCAAATATGAAACAGGTAATTATTCTAGATAATTTTTTGAAATAAATTATCGTTTAGAGATAATTATGTTACGATTTATCTAATTGATAAAAAATGGGCGTTTCTAGATAATTTTAATATAATAGTGACCCTACAAAAATTATATTAATGAATAGGTAATTATAAATTTACTGTACCTATTATTTATTATTGTGTTATTTTACGAACATGAACTACGAGACATGTGCATTGTGCACCTTGATCGTTTTTCGGCTTATGATTATGAATAAAACATATGTTAGGTACTAAAATTCTAATATACTTAATATAAATTATTTATAAAATAAGAAGAATTAGGTGTACAATATTTCTCATTATTTATTGCCATCATCGTGCATACGTGCGGTCATTATACATCGTACCTACTCTACGAACCATAATGGGCATAATGAAAATATATTAGTTACTAATTTATTTTCCCATCTATTT
>NW_021771684.1:0-686 GCF_005508785.2 Acyrthosiphon pisum | reverse complement strand
CATCGAAATGTATTGATTAGTTTGATTATTACTTAATAGTTATAAGATTAGATTTGGACATTAGGTATTTTGTTGATAACACGTCGAATCCAATAAAAATTAATTGACATACATTGTAAATATCAATTTAAAAAAGGTGGGCAAGTGGATGTCGCTATGCTGTACAGTAGGTTACAAGTGGGCCACTGTATAATGGATGGTATTAAATTTGAATTCAATGATTTAATATCATTGTATAAGAAAAACGATTCTGAGCGGAGACGGTATGTCGGTCTAGGTATAAGACATATTATATACTTATATCTATGGTATTAAAAAAAAATTGACGTATAATACACACAGGAATATCACAATATAGGTGCAAATTTTTGTCATTTTTACGTATTTTGTTCAATATTTGAACTTCAGATGCTTATAAAAAAAAACTGTGACTACAGACTTTAAATTTTTTTCATCTGCCATTGAAACAATATACTAGGAGCCTTCTACTAAATTTTCAAGCTTTTTTAACCAACAAATAAAATTTTATTGATATTTATAGAAAAAAAACTAATAAAAATGGAAACTGAAAATGTCCGTAAAGAGCTCAAAATAAGTCAAAATATTTTCAAAATTGTATGGTGTATAGAAAATGAAAATATTAATATTCAGTCAAAATTTCATGTGCCTACGGTAATTTGTTTAAG
>NW_021771683.1:0-917 GCF_005508785.2 Acyrthosiphon pisum | reverse complement strand
CAACGATGATTCTTTTTCTTGTTTTTTGGCTTATGGTATATATTTATTTAATATAACATTAAACACAATACAATTTAAATAAATAATAATAATAAATTATAAAGTAGAATACAAATGATACCTATATGTATAATATATGTCATGTATAATACATTTTTGCATGCCAACGACATAAAAACGATGACAAATAATACAATATTTTAAGCATAGATGCACCATTTGAGGAATTTAAATTCAATTAATTATAATTTTAAAACATATATAATAATTAAATATTGCAAAAAAGTAATATTAATATGTGTAAGCCAATGTAAACGTTACTAAAAGTGTAAGGTATGAATTGAAGTAATTGAACTTGGTAATACATATATGTTTTAAGAAATGAAATTTATTAAATTTATTGTAGTATTTTTATGTTTACTTATATTATTACCAAATTAATATCACTTACATTATTATGTATGTAACGGCATTTTCATAAACAATTGACACACTGAGTTCCTAATTAAACTCTTAGCTTTTAATTAAATGTATTGTAGTAGGTAGTAGGTACGCATGAAAAATGTCTATCCAATCCGTGCATTCAAACTACTTATATTTTTAAGTATTAAATGTATTGCAAAAAATAATATTATGTGTGAGCCAATGTAAAGGTATGAGGTGTGAATTGAAGTAATTAAACTTGGTAGTATAATATTACCTGTATATGTTTTAAGAAATTGAAATGTATTGTATTTATTGTATTATTTGCATGTTTACTTACTATTACCTACTTACTTAAAGTTAAATTTAAAAAAAAAGTAACTTAACTTAGTGTTAAGTTAAAATTTGCTAATTTGCAAAAATAAAAATTCCAGACGAATAATATGGTTTGTTAGATAGTTTTTCTGGTTATTATATAAAGTTAAAACTTCAAT
>NW_021771682.1:0-11220 GCF_005508785.2 Acyrthosiphon pisum | reverse complement strand
TAATTAGTCATACTTTAAAAACATTTTTTATTAAGATAATATTTACAGAGAGTATTCGATGGCATTATATAAAGTAAGTAATGTACGATGGTCCCATGGAAAATAAAACACTTTGATGTTGAAATGAATCCAATTTTTTTTTTTTTGCGTCGGAATGTTTTACGAATCAAAACAACTCTTGTCGAGAGCTTATTTTATTTTTATACATGTTATAGTAGTGTAAAATAAAACCGTCAGACTTTATCGCGTCAGTGTGTACGCGTTTTATAGAGGTATAGGTACACACGAGCACTGTATCAATACTAAAAAGTCTGCAAAAGTAAATTTAAAAGCCGCCGAGTTATTATTGTCAATTCAGTTCTTTTAAAGATCGAATATAACTATATTAGTTAAAATATGAAAATAATATAATCGATTTGAAACTAATACCTATTGAAAATTTAAATGTGAAAATTCGCGGTTGCTGTTATGTCAATGCCACACTTGTTGTTGCGGTTACCAATCGTATTTTAATATGATGGCCGGCATAATCTATGCGGGGTGAACCATCGTACGGCGCAGTGTACACGCAAAAACGAAACTCGGACTGAACGATGGAGCGTGTCACAGAGATGTTTTTTTTTATCGTATACACTTATTAATATTCGGTCGGCGGTGATGATTTTATATTTTTTCTGTTTTTTTTTTTCTTGTTGGCGGTGAACGACCGAATTCTGCAGCAGCAGACTATATATAATGTATACAATACAGTGGCACACACGTGTGCATAAATATATTAATGTGCATTAAATATGTCTTTATATTATATTTCACGTGACAAAAAGTTGGACGATACTGCCGTTGTATATTGTACGACGAATGCGGGAGCATAATATAATATAATATTATGCTGAGCAAGCCCATACAAATAATAAATTGCCAGGAATAAAAACGATTATGTAGTTTTAATGTAGTTGTCATATTACCCATATACCATCCCCCGTTTTTAAAGCAAAATTTAGCCACTTTTTTTTTTTTGGCTTAGTGTGATTGCCCTCATTACATGTATTGGACTATTAGAAGTACCTACCTAGTAATAATTAATACCTACCAATTTAAATATTAAATATAGCTTGAGCCATTCGCGTGTGCAATTTCTTTAAGTATTCGTAGGTCAAAGTTTTCGATTGATGTACAATAAACACTAGCAAACTTAACCTAACATGTTGAACGACCCTATAATAACATATAGGTAAGTGTGGTATCGTTTGTAGATAATCACTAGAGGTTATCACACGTACACATTCTGCGGATATCTGATGAATGTGACCGGCGGGATGTCCGCCGAGCAACATCATCGGTGCAGCATTTATCTTTGTATACCTATAATAGTTGTAAGAATAATATAATGTGCGTGTGTGTATATTGTCATAATCGGTCGGGACCAGCTCGTTATTAGCGATAATGACTGTGCAGCAGCTACCTTTCCATGACACTCGGGAACCACCTTCTTTAAACATCCCGAAAAAAAATATATATAATAATAATAATAATAATAATAAAAAAAAAAAAAAGAACGAAAAGAGTATAGGTCGAAACCGGCCTAGTCATCCGACACTCTCTGACACCACCGCCGCCGCCGCCACAACACAACGTATTTTTCTCCCGTCTGTACCTATATATATATTGTAAACGCGACGGGAGCTGCAACTATACACGCAGTCAGCTGCGGCGGCGGCGGGGGAGCGCGTGTGCGTGGGTTTGTCGACAACGGCGCGGGGGTAGAGACGACTGGCGGTCGGGGAAGAGGAGGAGGTGAAGAGAAGAAAAAAAACTTTTGGTATGTGCCGGTATGTGCCCCTCCCCACCCTTTTTTTATATTCTTTGCCGAGTAAAGGAGAGATGACGACCGCGGCGGCGACGTATAATATACGTGTTGCGTGCGCGTATACGTATACGCGTGCATCGTCGGTGTGTGTGTGTGTGTGTGTGTGTGTGTGTGTGTGTGTGTGTATGACGTCGCAACCTCGTGTTACAGCGGCGTGTTGTGGAATAAAGGCAAAAAAAAATAATAATAATAAATAAATAAACCTATATATAATAATAATATGTACATACACGAGCGGAGAGAAGCCTGTAGTGTCTCTCGGGCGCGGGCGAGATCGTGCACCGGAATAAAGACGTCCGTTCTATATAATGAGGCGGTCTCGGCGATCGGCCAATGGCTGTGCCGTGACCCGTGGGTGGTGGGGGGGGACTTACCGGACCGCGGTGGCGAAGGAGCAAAAGAGAGACGTCGCGGTCGCGGTATATAGGGAAAGGAAAAAAACACATGTATATATATATTATAGCAATACGCATATTATAGCCAGAGTTGTGGTAGTGGTAGTGGTAGCGACGAGTATGTATACGATCCGGCACTGTGTGTATGTACAGACGCACGCACAGACTCGCGATGCTGCGGGGTGCGCAGAGAGGACGACCGAAAAGAAACGACTGCACGAGACCAAACCGGTATCGAAATAAGAATATAATATAATATATCTGTATAGAAGCAGACGGCGATGAGACGCGGTATAAGGCGAACGGACGATGGAGAAGGAAGAGCTGCAGGATACGCCGGTGGGAGCGACAGAGATCGACGGGGGTACCTATATAGGTATATAGGAGATACCGCAGGAATACAAACAAAAGGATTTCGTATATTATAACGTCGTCGTCGTCGTCGTTGTTGTTGTCGCACACAGAAAGGCGCTCCTCGGCGTACACTTGATCCTGTTATAACAATAGGCACGACGACGACGACGACGACGATGATGATGATGTTGTCCGGGACAAAGGGGATTAATAATATTTCCCGTGTGTTTTATTTTTTTTCCTACTTATGCTCTTCTCCATCGCGGAGCAACTCGCTATAAACTTATTAGTATATACCATGACGTTGTATTTACCTACCCACTAACCCGCGATGACTAAAAAAAATTGAACTATTAATGAACATCGACTAATAATTATTTCGATGTATTATAATAGTACCTATAATATTATAACGATGGCATTGTCGCGCAGCCAGCAAATGCAGCGGAAACAGTGGGCGGGAGACGATTATTCTTCAGGGGAAAATGCATTATTAATTAGACGTGACACACTTCGTCGTCTCGTTCGCGTGCGCAGTGCTCGATGTGCGTACTGGCGCGGTCGTAATGAGTTCGTCTTTTGTATGTACACGCATTTCGAACGATAATAAATTGTTTGATAATCATATACATTGTTGTGACACGCAATGGATAATATATAATATGGTGCCTACCTGTAAAAAATAATAATAACATTAAGATCGGTATGTATGTATACAGCTGTATTATATAGGTATAATATTCTATTTTATCCGACGCGCCATCGCCATCACGAGTTGGACGATTCTTATCGGTTTTTGATTCTTTACGCTCCCGCGGTGGACGATTTTTCATTCTAATCACATGTATATGTAATAATGTTATTGTGATATATCATCTATAATATCGTGTACCCGTTGTAATGTATATAATGACATATTATGTTTCATGACGAAATATTTCAATAGCAACTACAATATAATATAATACAGTTAAACAATATTTAATATATACGTGTATTTCACGTGTTTGAGTTGGGTTCGTTTTGTATGATATGTGTCAGTAAAATGTTTGGTAATTCGTACATTTCAGATTTAAAAGAACATCTGTAGGAAGTTATACCTTAAACATATACTATATGAATATTGTGGTATATTATATAGTTTGAAGGGTTAAAACCCTATCCTCGTGATACAAAGAGAACCGATCTAAGGGAAGGATGAATTATAGATGTTCTTATGATACACCCATAATTCACCGGTTTAAAATATGCATTCGACACAATTTTAATATTTTGAATTACAAAATAAGAAGTGTTAGTGGTGTCACATACGTTTTTACGGATAACTTAGAGGAAACACTTAACCTTCAACGTCTAATTAAGTATAATTTGATTTTCAATAAGGTTATACCTACCTATGATAAATTATAGTCTATAAGACTGTACCTATTATAAAATATATTATTATAATATACCCCACTTAAATGTTTTTCATTTTATTCACGTAGATACCTATTGTCTACTAATTCGTAGAAACAAAAACTTTCAAATTCAATAACGTAATATATCGAAGGCCTTTTTCTATATATGTGCTGATTTCTCCTTTTACGTCGAACACGTATTATAAGATATTAAATTCAGTGGCAACCTTTTAGACTATAATAAAAGGATTAGGCACTTAAGCAACATACTTAACGAGGACTTCGCACCCGCATGTGTTGTCTACGCCTTACACACGTACGACATAACAAATTTTCGTTCGCTAGTTTCAATAGGGTGCTGTCAGTTTTGATATTAGAGTGAATTTACCTATTATTAAAGTTTTTAAGTAACAGCATTATCTGTGTTTCTCTCTTAAATGAATTCATAATCAGTCTTTTAAATATAACTATGAAACCACACTATGGAATATTCAATTGTACCCCAATGCTTACAGTACAGGTTTTAATATATTATTTAATCAAAACTGTACTGTGATGTGTAGCATAACATTCAATAGTATCTCATTTGAAAGAATACAATATTTTAATTTAGTGTGTGCTGTCGCCTGCCAAATACTTATTGAATGTTTTTTTTAAGTCACTTAATAAATGGCTAATAAAATAATAAATAAAAATTCAGACAGATTTTTATTTTTCGTTATAAATATTGATAACAGATAAACACATATTATCACATATTGCAGGGTACAGTAGTGTATGACGAACCATTTACATTTTTTTTTTTTTTTTTTGGTTGAGGCTTCGACAACTTAGGTCATTAGCCTTTGGTACTGTGGGGGGTGGAACTGTAGGTTTGTTTGTTTGGAACACGTGGGCAGAATTTTTTAGTGGGCACCCGTAGGTATCTATCATTGCCCGGGTGGGGGATGGCGGCACTTGTTCTCCGGACACCGTGACTTGCCCGGAGAAAAATGCCGCCCGATGGCCGGGAATCGAACCCGGACCGGCTGTGCCGAAGTCGACGCGTTGACCGCTCGGCCACCTCGTCCCCCTATTTATATTTTATTTGAACCTAATTTCCCACTAAAACGAGTACAAAAAAACCATTTTAAATATTCAAAATTCTAAATAAAAAATAGAATAATATATTTGTGATAGTATTCTTAAGTCAAATGACAAAACACAGAAAGTAAAGATACAAAATAAATAACGAATTATTATTATTATAATTTATCAGCAATTAATTGTTTATCATTTTTATATAACGTCTTTGGTATTCCCTAGTTAGCTCTGCTCTTTATAATTTTTTTCGGCGACTCCCGGGCGTCAGATAAGAAGCATAGCTTCAAAAAGTTATTTAAAAGAAAATTAGTAGGGGATCAACGATGTCTTAGAATCTTTCATCCGTGTTATACAAAAGTTTAAGATTCACTGGTATATACTGCTTTATAAAAGTTTTTTTTCAAAAGTTCATTGTTAAAATGTATACTGTTTGAACTTTAAACTTAATATTATAATATGTAATGTACTTTTGATAATAAACCTGTGAGTATAATACTATATGTTATAAGAAAAAAAAAAGTATAAGATGTTTATAAATACATATATTTATATCTTGTAAGTCACGTATATAAGTTACGACGTCGGTAGGTGTGCACTGTGCACGTGTAGTTATTATCTAATTCTCGACACAGTCGATTTGGTGACCCTGCAGTATGTTGCAGTATACGAGTACCCATATTCTAATGCCCAGGAATATCGAGTGCGTTTTTTTGCAATTGCGTCATCTAGGGCGAATAATTCAGAAACTCTGGCGTTACAATGAGGCCGTCAGACGCCGTTTCGTCGGAGGTAAGTGGAGACAATATCAATAATCTAAAATGTCACCGTATACACGTTCAGTGACCAGTATATTATAATATACGTATGTATAGTGCAAGACATGTATGTTATTGTACATGTTGCATGTGGGTATATTTATACTTCCATATTTTATAGGCAACTCAGAACACGATCGGTACACGGAAAAAACCGCGCCCGATCGTGAAGAATCGAGTCATTTGGATAAATATATATATAACCGTTGACGTCTCCCCGAGGGCGTCGAAATTGTAACAGCAACAGTAATGGAGCTAGATGGAGAGGATTCCGCAATTTAAAATTATTATTATTTTATAAGGTCAGCGAAGAAAACGGTGACACTGTGCAGCGTATCGTAATATGTATATAATGTCTTACGGCGCATACGCGAGCCGGAAAAATCCTACGCGCTTAAAACAAATAATCGTATAAATTCTTCTGAAACTGATAATATGATACACCCACCAAACAGATTATACTGCAGCATGATTATATTATTATATTATGGTATCAGCTATACGGCCACCGGTGCTACTGCGGGGGTGGGCATGATGCTGTGCCGTTGGGTATTCGGAATTTTTCCAAGGGATTATCACAACCTACAAACGCTCACAAAAAACTAACTTGTCTATAACAATCATTATATTATTATTTGATATTATAATATAAATTGTACATTTTAAAATTCGATTAAAATTTCAAATAAACATTCAAGGTGAATAATAATTGTTTTATGTAGAATAATGATGACTTGATGTAGGTAGAGTATAGCTGAAGTAGAAACTAAAAACTAAGGAAAACAAAAACAATAGCTGGTATACGACTAAAAGGGGTCGAGGGTGTGGTATAGACGTATAGTGATGCGACACAAAGGGTAGATTGTCTCAAATCAATCGGATGTATAGATGCGATTGATATATATCACAATGCGTATTATAGTAACATTATATTGGTCAACCGCTGTGGCAGTAAAATAATTTAATAATACCAAAACCATACTTGTGGTCTGCGTGGGCAGACACCCTCGGTAAACGCGCCGTCACAGCGGTCGCTTCTGTGCGCAAAGACTATTGACGGTGCCGCCGTCTCGGGAGTCCGTACTCGACGTATGTGCGTACATCATCATATAATATAAACAATGTATTACAATACTGTAGAACGTTTTGGTATGATGTAATAATATTATATTATGATAATACGAGAACCTCGGGATTTTCGTGTTTCCTAGTACCACGCGGGCGAACTGCTAAGGGAATGGTGAGAAGGAGGGGGGAGGGGCGCCCGGTGCGATGTAAACGCGCGGGAGACTCAAACGCCGCCCGCGCCACTGAGACGACATACATTATAATAGTATAAAGGCCTCCACGACGCGAACTAATAATAAATATGCGTCGTAGGTAGGTCGGGTCAGGTGTATATTATTATATTATGTACAGGCATACACGTAGGTATATTATAACATAATAATAAAGAGCGGATTGTCTTTGTCGCGCGCTGCAGCACTGCTCCGGCCCTTGTCGGTGTTTGTATATATATATATATTTATACATTGTATAATATATAATACGACACGACGCACGACGACGGACGACATAGTGTGCTGTTTTATATTGTAGAGAACTTATTGCCTCCAGACGTCGGCGGCGGCGGCCTCGCCCTTGTCCGAGAAATTTATTCGTGGACGTCCATGTAGAAGGACTCGGAAAACAGCAGGACGAGAGATAATATACACGCACGCCGTGTGGCTGCAGCGTGGCGCGTACAAGGAGCACACCAGATAAATCGACAGATAGAACCATTAAATTTAAAACGCGGACAGCGGTGCCGGGACGGTATCGCAGGTGATGGGTGAGGTGGTGGTGGTGGGGGGGGGGGGGGGGAGAGAGAAAATAATAAAAACCAGCCGACAACCGACCAAACGCCTCCTCCTTCTCCTCCAGCGCACATACACAATACGAATACGAATAATAATATTATAATCTCTTTTCGGTATCTCTCGCAGCTCTCTGCGCGCGAGCACCCGAGGAGTTGCGGGACGGACGTCGACGACGACGACGACGACGACGACGAAACGGAGAGACTATATTATATACCTATAATGGGTAGGTACTATATACCTCTCCGGAAGGCGCTATATTATATGCTTCCAAAACTGGTTATTTCATATTATACATATACATATATAATATGTACATTTTCGTGAACATGTTAATACGCGTTGGCAGCGGCTAATATATATTATAATATAATATAATGTATACGTTTTAATAATATTATACGATTTATACACGGACGAGGAACCCCGCGCGCTGCGGTGAATATAATAATAGTATACGTGAAAAAAATATACGTATAAACGAAACGAAGAAAATATGTGACATACACCCGATCCTTTAATTCCCATTAATTTACTGCCGGCGTACCCGTACCTATACATACGTGTGTGTGTATACAACACGCGGGACCGATGACGTCCGTTTTTGATAATTGTGCGGTTTCGTGTCGTTTTGTACACAAATCGGTTTTCTTGCTTATTACCGTGGTCGATGCCACCGTCGCCGCCCGTCACCTCTCACGACCACCGTCGCCTTAATCCACAGGTTTTTTCATCTTCTATTATCCGAGTTGCTGTGGGCACCGACGATACTACGATTTTTTCCCCTCGAAAATGATACACACACCGCAGATATGTGTACATTATTACGGACGTATAATCTCGTTGAAATGACTGCGACGTCATATTTATGTAGTGGGTATATCACATAACATTATGCAAAGTTTGTGTGCGTTTTCGTGTAGATGCCTCCGTCATTGTCCTATTGTTGTACTTTGATGAGTAATAACGAATTTCCTTTCGATGACTATTACACGCTGTTAGTTTCGTATTTACATTCGATTCCGACACACGCGCATTTATGTACATCCATAACTGCCTACTTTAGTTGTTCACCCACGTCGTGAATCCAAAGTAATACCATGTATATATATTATATATAGATAATAGCTGGTATTTATTTTATAATTTTTAATCACGTGGTCTCAGAATATTCAATTAAATACAGGACTCGGATGGCATCCTCTGATGTCGAATCCTTGAGTCAAACAAAAATCAAAATATGAATAAGTCATTTGGAAATATCAAAGTAAACTATCAAGCAGTTTAAAAAAGATGCAATGATACAATAGTCGAAACATTGTTGAGACTTCTATTATACTATTATAGTTCTATAGCTCTATATGATTACGTGTCTTCATATTGTTTAACATTTGTGATTTGTATCAATATAGGTACCGGAAGTACGTTAATCGAAGATACTAGAAGTATTATTGACGACTTTGCGCTAAATTAAAAACCAATACTTAAATTTGATAGATTAATATTTTTAATATTAATCAAATCATTATATTTTATTGTTATTTGCTTGATAATAAATTGTAATAATTATTATAATATAGTGTCGTATATATTTAAATATTTAGTACGGGGAACGATAGCTCGATAACTATAAATGCAAATTAATAATACGTATATATTATATATGATAAAGTATGCATATAATATAATAGTAATATAATATTTATTTTATTTGGCGGCGCGTAATCCCGTGATGTTCCATAATATTATAATATATAATATAATAAATATTGTTATTTACGACCCGTTCACTCTCTCTGCGCCGTACCTCCTACCTATATCACTCGAAATCTGTTTCGTTTTTTTTTTCTCCGTGTCGTTAATAATTGTTAAAATAGTTGTTGCCACGTCATCGTCAGTCAAAGGGATTCAACACCCTCTTGTATTGGTTTTCTCGCCACATCAATGCACCGCGCGGCATAATAGAGACTTGCACTCTGACACAAACCGTGCTGGTGGCTGCTGCACAGGGAACTACCTATATATTATTATTTTATAAATGGACGCGCGAGTTTTAGGATTTAATCACGCATCGACGCTTTACAATAGAAGACGAAAATTAACGCTTTGTATGGAATATTATGTATGTGTGTGACTACCGATGCTGCAGTAGTCGTGTGTACCTACTGCACGATCTTTAACAAACAGACAATAACAATAATAATTCCGCTGTACCATCGTCCGCACTCGAAATTCAAAATGACGTGTAGAATTTTCTTTCCTACACTACGTTATTAGTTCATAGTTAACCGGGTGTGCCGAGGACGTATGTAAGTGATGCGTGCTGTATACGATATACAAAAGGAACACAGATCCATTTGAATGTAGTTTACACTCATAATGTCAACAATTTTGAAATTTATTTATTTTATAATTTCATTTCGAAACCACATTATTGGAAAAAAAAATGTTTTTCATATTAATTGTTATTATTTTTAAGGTTTTACTTTTTTTATTGACAAGTTACAAGAGGCGATACGGTGATACTTGCATAAAAATTGGATTTTTTTGAACGAGTAATTAATTAGTTAGGTACCTATATATATCAATATATAATGTATATTGTATGTATATTTATAGTTTAAATGGATTGGAGTAAACTATCACAGGAGTGTCTATACCTCGGAAATGTCGATCCATTACTTCGTCGCGTCAATCAAAACTTTAAAACTTAAAACCAATTAACTACTTGTTTGAATTTTGATTTGTATGCATAACACAGAAAAATAATAAAATATAATATTTTCAAAAAAGTTCAAAATAATGAGTGCAGTATAAAATAGTTAAATGTGATAATTAATCAAAATGGATCACACCGTATGAGCGTCTTAAAATCAACGTATAATATATTAATATTATGTTCGTGTAATATATTATAGGTATTTGACTATTTGAGATTTATTTTATATTATATTATCTATAGTAGATCGCAGGCGTATTTGTAGAGAACTTAAAATAGTACGTTATTTAATAATTCGCGGTCAAGTTATTATTGTATTATGCGTGATTTTCGACATAATATATTTCAAATAATAAGTACATTTTCCAGTAAAATATTTTGTACGCCAAAACGATCCGCCTTAGCAATATATAGGTAATACATTATGCATTTTGCGACGTAATACTTTTAGTTGTTACGTAGATGCATGGATTTCCGTTTTTAATCATTTTCGCGTGTAATATTTTTTAGCGCTTCCCAAGACTATACCGATTCTGGACCTCATTTATGCTTACGATCTGCGTCTGCTGCTGCACTGTTATCAATTCATCATCGAATTGGCTACTTCACGCGCGTGTACTCGCCCTTCAAAATATATATTTTTTTTTTTTAAACCGCTGACGGTTAAGTATATATTTATGTTGTAAATTATATATTAAATGCAAGATGAAATTTCGTATACACAGCTG
>NW_021771681.1:34277-35937 GCF_005508785.2 Acyrthosiphon pisum | reverse complement strand
AGCGGACGGTACACCGCGGGCGGTCGTCGGTGGCGTGCGCCGAACACGTTACGGGGTCTCGGAGCCCCGGTACCGGGTATTCGATAGTCACGCGGGCGCGTCGACGACCGACGGGCAGAGTGCCGGTCGGACGGCGGCGGCTTCCCCGGAGCGGATTCGGGTGCCACTGTGCCGTGCATGGACTTAGGATAAATTGGTCGGCGTTCGACGGGCGGTGTTCGAGGTGAAAAAAAAAAATGATTTCGGCAGCGGACGGTACACCGCGGGCGGTCGTCGGTGGCGTGCGCCGAACACGTTACGGGGTCTCGGAGCCCCGGTACCGGGTATTCGATAGTCACGCGGGCGCGTCGACGACCGACGGGCAGAGTGCCGGTCGGACGGCGGCGGCTTCCCCGGAGCGGATTCGGGTGCCACTGTGCCGTGCATGGACTTAGGATAAATTGGTCGGCGTTCGACGGGCGGTGTTCGAGGTGAAAAAAAAAATGATTTCGGCAGCGGACGGTACACCGCGGGCGGTCGTCGGTGGCGTGCGCCGAACACGTTACGGGGTCTCGGAGCCCCGGTACCGGGTATTCGATAGTCACGCGGGCGCGTCGACGACCGACGGGCAGAGTGCCGGTCGGACGGCGGCGGCTTCCCCGGAGCGGATTCGGGTGCCACTGTGCCGTGCATGGACTTAGGATAAATTGGTCGGCGTTCGACGGGCGGTGTTCGAGGTGAAAAAAAAAAATGATTTCGGCAGCGGACGGTACACCGCGGGCGGTCGTCGGTGGCGTGCGCCGAACACGTTACGGGGTCTCGGAGCCCCGGTACCGGGTATTCGATAGTCACGCGGGCGCGTCGACGACCGACGGGCAAAGTGCCGGTCGGACGGCGGCGGCTTCCCCGGAGCGGATTCGGGTGCCACTGTGCCGTGCATGGACTTAGGATAAATTGGTCGGCGTTCGACGGGCGGTGTTCGAGGTGAAAAAAAAAAATGATTTCGGCAGCGGACGGTATACCGCGGGCGGTCGTCGGTGGCGTGCGCCGAACACGTTACGGGGTCTCGGAGCCCCGGTACCGGGTATTCGATAGTCACGCGGGCGCGTCGACGACCGACGGGCAAAGTGCCGGTCGGACGGCGGCGGCGTCCCCGGAGCGGATTCGGGTGCCACAGACTGGAATCACCGTGCGTGAAAAAAACGATTTTTTTTTTTCGGTCGACGTTCGCGGTTATTCGTCGGTACCCGGGTAGTGCGCATGGCGGCAGCCCCGGCGACGTTCGTCGAACCGATTTCGATTTCAACTTTTCGAACGTCGTTTTTCCGAGCGCAATAACTCGGGAACGGTTACGATTACCCCGACGACACCGAGAGGTGATCTCGTCGTACTTAACGAGTTCTATCGGATATCGGTGTCCGCAACATTTCAACTCGATAATTGGAGATCAGCCGCCGTGCCGCTACGCACGGTGATAGACGGATTTTTGATTTTCGGCCTTACCGCTACGCACGGTGATGGACGGATTTTTCGTTTTTGGCCTAACCGCTACGCACCGCGACGGCATTACCACTACGCGTGCACAGCCCCGTCGCACTATATGAAACTCGAGATTTTGTAAATTTGTGAGCGGCTTGGTCGTCGGCGATTCGCCGGCGTCCGATCGCCTGATCACGCACGA
>NW_021771681.1:6250-7702 GCF_005508785.2 Acyrthosiphon pisum | reverse complement strand
TAGTCTCATTGTCACATTCTTTAACCACAACGCTTTCAACTTTGGGCGAAATGTTATTTTCAACAGCTGTAGTGGTCGAAGACTTTAGGATTTTTTATGGCAGGGCTTTTAAAGCACGGTAATTGATGTGTTGGAGATGTCTGTGTTGTTTCTCTTTTTTACCCCAACTTTCTATTGCGTCCAAATGGTTATGGCTAGAAATTTCTGAGATATTTCTTTTCCCATTTATTTTGGTAGTTATCTGCCTAGACTTATTGTCAAATTCAAATGCACGCATACTAGCTTTTTTTCTGATATTACATTTAATTTGTTTGTGTGCATTCATCACATGCTCTCTCATTAATCTTAAAAACCGACCGCATTTCCACCTTTGGTCGCCATCAAGTATGTAAACTTTTACAGTTTTAAACCAAGACTCTATGCTGGGTGTTACCACTGGGTAACTCCCCATAATCATAATATTCATTGTTACTTGTTTTGCATTCTTTTATCTCATCTAATTAATGTACACATTGTATAGATTGTAGATGTCTTTTACTCATTAATAAAAAAAAAAAAAAAAAAACCAAGACTCAACGGTAGCATTACTCTGACGCATTTCAATGCCATTGTTGACTTTATTATTCATAATAAGTGTCCAAAGTGCTAAGAAAGGTACACACTTGACTATAAACTCGTGTAAATAGGATTCGTCGTAATATTCATTACTTATATTTTCAGAATTTACAGAATGATCTATTAAGAGGCAAGATTTGACATGTTCTTTGATAGACTGAAATCTACAGTACAACATGGAATTACTAGTGTCGGATTTGCAAAGAAATTTATTTATTTCTTCAGAATAATCTTTGCCTTCATTGTTCAATTCATTAGACTGTTGGTGGTTAACATTACACTTGTCTCTCATTGTACTAATGGCATTTTTGGTTTTTCCTGTACTACATGGAGACAACAATATTAGTGAAAATATTTTGAACCAATTTTCAACATCTTCCAAACTTTTTGCGTTAAACAGTAAACATATCCAATCAATAACATTATTTCTTTTTGTTTTTTCTACAGTTTTACTGTCGTTTGTTTTAGATTGAAAATATGTATAGACATGGTTTACTATGATTTTTGTGTAATGATTCACACAGATGTTTATGATGGTGACATTAGACCCGTCATTTTTTTCAACCAATACTCTGTAACACCAGTTGAGGTAATCGAATATGGAAGTAAAACCATTCCATCCTATACACAAGGCATTCATTTGTGCATAACTGAAATCCGTCACTATGTTCGTGAATACTGGCCAGGTCAGTTTGTGTTTCACGACGAATGCTTTAAAAGCGTTCAAACATTGAGAAATTCCAACTATGTCATGTGCTGAACTAATCATCTCAACAACGGGACACGTGACACTTGAATTTCTAGGTAAAGGGACATTTACAACTAGAACATAGTACA
>NW_021771681.1:2938-4294 GCF_005508785.2 Acyrthosiphon pisum | reverse complement strand
AAACTATAAAATAATAAAAACAAAATTAAACCGATATAAAACGTATATTTTTAACAATTAAATGTTTAGAATTAGCACTTTGCAGAATAACTGCAGAAAATAAAAGTAAAAGCACTTGGAATAAATTGAATAATTAATATTTCTAACAATTAAATGTTTAGAATTAGCACTTGGTAGAGAAACCGCAGAAACACCGAAGTGAGTGCGCAAGGAAAAAGCAGCGGAAAACTGAATTGAAAGCGCGAGGAAAAAGCCGAAGAAAACCGAATAGAAAATGTGTAGAAAAACCCGGATCACTTGCGCCTGAAAAATACATAGATTTTAATTTAAAAATAAACTATAAATATTAATGCATTCAATAATATTTTACACTTTTAGAAATCATCATTAAACTTGTGACAATGCCACACTAGCACACATGGATAATAAATTAAGATATTTTAACAGAACCAAAATATTAAAGACTTAATAATTTCAAATTGAAAAAAAAGTATTACTTGTTAAAACATTATGTTATTATGAAAACAAACTTTAATTTTAAAATAAATCTTTAGTTTCTTCATAATTTTTTGTAGAAAAATTATTAACTCCACGATGCCTGTAGCCTGTGTTGGCGATTGTCACTTCCCAAATATTACACATGTATCATTTTAATAATTAAACTATATTAAGTCTAAAAAGGATACAACAATACTGGGTTCAATAATAAATGCAATAATCCAATCTTGTGTACAACAGTAAATGTAGAATGCATGCCTTCTGAAAATGGATTGGAAAATAAATATAATGGGAAGTACAAGAGAAAGTTGTATTTACTCATCGTGTCATGAAATCTTGTCATCCAACTAATTTCGCGATAGCTTGCGAGCTGAAAAACTAAAAACATCAACACACCTTCGATGATAGAGCTGTGACTGGAGATTATGTTTCATACTTATAATTAATGAACTACATAGACATGTTTTTGTCATTACTTATAGTATTTAATAGTAACGAATACTCAATTAAACAATTTTTTTTTTTACTTATTCATTGAATGAAATATTTCAAATATAAACCATTCTAATATGTATGAATATGACTTAAGTATGTTTTAAGTTAATACTGAGGCCACTTAAGATCCAGAATCTGAATAATCAATTACATTAACTATTTGAATAATATATACATTTTAAAATGAATATCTTATAATATTTTTTATTGTCAAGAGAATCTCAAATATATTTAATAATTAATATTGAAAACTTAAATACTTGGAACTTTAATACAATATTACCTTACATATATAAACAGTTTCAGTTATTCTAAAACCTGTTAAAAACTATTATCATGAAAATTATTTCTTTACCTATGAGT
>NW_021771681.1:0-950 GCF_005508785.2 Acyrthosiphon pisum | reverse complement strand
ACGATGCTACTGTTTTAAAAGACTCCAATATATTTAAACAGTCTAAAGATAAATTACCAAATCATTGTCGCATTATATCTGATTGCTCTATTCAACTGATGTTAGCTGGAGACCTGCTTATCCTTTATTACCTTGGTTGCTGAAGGGTTACACAGGAGCTCTTACACCAGAGGAAAGAGTCATTTAATACTTACCTATCATCTTCAAGAATTTGTGTTGAAAATGCTTTTGGCCGTTTGAAAGCTAGATGGAGAGTGTTGTTGAAAAGAGCTGATATTAATTACAAATTCATGCCAAGTATAGTACATAGTTGTGTCATATTACACAATATAATTGAAACTTTAAAAGACAATTTCAATCCATGCTGGTTAAGATCTGTCAATGAAGTTACTCGGGCTGAACCACAAGCAAAGGATATTTGTGAAGTCTTAAAAAACTATATGTATAATAACTATCCATTAAGACAATCATCAGTACAAAATTATGTAAGACATACAGTTTAAAACATCTTTATTAAACATTTAAAAACAAAATAAATTTTATAACTTAATACTTTCTTATCTTATTGCATTATTTACCAGTCTTTGGTTTACATTTTTTTTAGTTATTTAAAACATACATACATAATGGTAATTATATTATAAGGTAATTAATTAATATTTAGTCTTCAATAAATGTATAATAACTATCCATCCAGATAATCATCAGTACAACATTATAATATAAGACATACGGTTCAAAACATCCTAATTAAACATTTAAAAACAAAACAATTAACCTAATACTTTTTTGTCTTATTGCATTATTTCCTAGTCTTTGATTTACAATTTTTTTAGTTATTTTAAAAATATATACATAATGGTAATTATATTATAAGGTAATTAATTAATATTTAGTCTTCAATAAATGTATAATAACTATCCATAGCGAGGTAATCATCAGTACAACAT
>NW_021771680.1:0-8197 GCF_005508785.2 Acyrthosiphon pisum | reverse complement strand
AGGTAAAATTTAATATCGCCCGACCGGCAAACGCTAGAGTTTGACTGGATGACAATAAGCGGGCGAAGACCGGCGTCACTGCTCCGACTTAAACTGCGTATATATAATATGTGTGTGTGTGCGACATTACTGTTGTTGTTGTTGTTATTATTATTATTATTATGTATATGTATATACGGGTGCACGAATATCTTTTACTCGAGCGCGAGAGGGGTTATTGCTGACATCATTTGTTGGGGTTCCGTTTCGAGTTTCGTCCGTCAGTCTCCGCCGCATACATCGCCCGGTGTGTGTATATATATATATATAAATATAATATCTATATAGGTATCGCCGACGAGGTTACGACGGCCTGGTTATTGTGGTGGGTCGTCGGTGGCGAGCGAGGACGGGGGTGGTTGAGCATTTTTGTTTCTGTCTCGCGAACAAACATTTTTTTCTCTTCTTTTCGCTTTTCCAATATAAAACATCCGAAAGTCATCCCGCACCCCTTTCCACGCTCATGTACCCTCCTTCCATTCCACCGACAACCCCCGACACCACATAAAGTTAAGAAAAGTTACCGTATTCCTTTTTTTTGTTTTTTTCCATACGAAACGCTCCCCATTTACCCCGCCGACCCTTTTTACGCGTTGTGTTTTTTTTTTTACAGACCGGTAAAAGAATTTTTGATTAATGATATTACATTGATTTTTCACCGTGCTCATTCCCCCTCTTGCGCACGGTTTTTACTTACTTACTTATTATTATTTTTTTTTAAGTTTTTGTTTTGCATATTTCTCTCGGTTTTCCCTATGGGCGCGCGCGCATCATAACCTTAAGAATTTATGCGTTTGACATGACTGCAGTATATATACTGTACCTATTCCCCACCCAATACTTATTTTATATATATATAAACATGCAAATAACCCGAACAAACAAATGACTTTTTTCTCCGTGTTTTAATCGTTCATTATATTATACAGTCAGACAGACCAATGTTTATACTAATCGTATTAATATATTGTTGTATACCGATGATTCAGCAGTTATAGGGGTGGTTTGCACACTGTTTGGTATAGTGATAACAACTATAGAGTAAGTCGATCCTCAATACATAACATAATATATATATACAGCCATACAAGATGTAACAAAAATATTTGAAATTGGACATTGAAATAATTACATTAAAATGGATCAGTTCTACCTTATACATAATATTTCTATGTTCTGTGTAGACGCCTCAGTAACCAATTTATCCCATATAACAATATTTACGGCGAGTGATTTATCAAAATATCCGCATATTATTATAACCTTCACTGCAGACTTCGGCAAACTTTTAATGTTTTCAATGAGAGACAGTTTATGCTTGTCAGCCTAGGTCGATTCGCGACAGAAGTGGGCTCGCAATTATGCACCCGGTCGTGTACAGGCCGTAATAATAGCACGACACCTTGTGCGCCCGGTAATACCTACGAAAATCTCAGGTTTTTTTTCGATGATTCGTAAGCCCACGAGCAACTTGTCAGTCGGTGTTCGTAGATCGACAAGGATATAATATTATATTTATGTCGCAGTGAGTGTGTACGAGGGCTCCAGAAGGAAAGCCCGGCGGCGACGTGATGTATAAAGTATATAGTTGTATACAATGGGGGACGCGAATGGGATGTAAGTATAAAATTTCGTACTGCGGATGGGTAGAAAGGGATCGCGGCGATGACGACGTCGTTGACAAAAGGCTCCGCGACACTAGTGTTAATAATATAATCTCTCTCATTCAACCGAAATCACCGCGAGTTTGTTATGCCACACAACCAGGCTTGGATGCACCCCGTCAACGGCTATATAGGTAATTTTACACATAATATTATAATATAATATGTATTATGTATACGTCACTTGTGTTATGTGTATATTTTATGAGACGTCATTAACCGTGGCAAATATATAATATTATATACGCACGCGTGTGTGTGTGTGTGCGGTGTCGTTTTGTTTAATCGCGAAAACACGCTTTTTATTACATATAACGCCGTCCGATTAGGTATATAATCTCATATATATATGCTGAACATTTAATATAATATAACGAGACAATACAGAGAAATCCGATTTTAAATGAAATTTTCCATATATCTAGGTAAGTATATTATTTTTTTTGTTAAAACTAAAAATAACCTATCCACGTCCCACGTGGAAGAAATATTATATCGTTAGGAATCCATAGAATTAACAAATATTGAAATAATAGAAACTTTACTAAGTATCTAAATGTTAGACAAAACTTACCATTCGGGACTTAGATTTGTGATAAGAATCAACCGTCATACAAATACACATTAATATTTTAAAAACTATGGATTTCTTCTAGGAGTTTTTTAGGTACTTACTACATTTTAAGTCGACATAGATAAACTATGATAAATCTTGAATATTTATCGATTCTAAGTATATTATCGGCCCCCTAATTATTTATACACCTCCACTATTAAAATTTAAAATTGGCATCCTCAAAAATACGAAGCAAAACCATCTAATTATAAAGTAGCCCGCGAAAACACGTAACTAATCTACCCACATGGCCACATAAAAATAAATACAACACAATGGACATATTTGGCTCAGGAATGGGTCAAAGGGGATACGGATACCGTATATAAATTATAACTATATGAGCAGAGAGTCCGAAATACACAATTATTAGACGTACCATTGTCACCAAGCTCCAAGATCCTCTACGCCAGACTAATTAGTAATACACTGCACAAACTTGTGTCTACTTAAAATGTATTATTATTTTAACACTTTGATATTAATATTTTAATTTTACTGCGTATAATCCGCATGATATGGAGTCTAGGCGTTAGTGAAGGGGGGAATGTTGAGCATCACAACGCTGACCGCTTACAATGTTATACGATATTATTAAACGAGTAATGACAAATCGGCATTGAGAATTTAACGAATTTCTTGGAGTAGACAGTGATATTGAAACAGTTGTCTTAAATGTGCGCGTATACGTCGCATTGACTTTTATCGATCACCGCTTAAAAATAAACGGTTTAGGTCATAGAAATGTCTCAATTACCACTAAAACGGATTATCGATGCAGGAGTAGCTACGCAAATTCATCAACATAATTTTTAAAGTACACACACCGATATGCCCCTCGTGATATACTAATAATTATTATTAATTATTTATCATTATATCCTTTTTATTCGCCACAACGACATATATTATGTATTATGTTCGATGAAATTATAGAGTGCTGATCGATCGAGTTGATCAACGATAAAGAATATTAAATGCAGTTTGTTGTTAAATATAAGTGAATAATTATAGATTTTTACTATAGTGAACAATAGTTAACTATATTTTGCCTTTAATAGTGTCAAAAAATATGAGTTATACCACTTGTACAGGATTGAAGTTTTAATTATTATTTGATGCTCCAATATCGGGTTACCGTGTTGATACACTGGCGTATCTCTGTAATTATTTTAATAATTATTGTTAATTGTTATGCATTGATATTTTACAATATTTATCTCCGTTGTCTCCAAGTATGACTATATTATTAATATTTCTGTGCCCGGAAACATTAGAGATTCGCAACAATGTATTGTGAATATATACGAGCTGCAGTATGATGCATGGAGCCGGAAGATCAGACCGAACGGACGTTTCAAAATAATAACAATATTATGATACGGCGAGCATATTATTATTATTAGGGCTCGGAAGTTGTAGGAATTGCATATTGTTCTGTATGATCTCAATTTATAGCAGACCTAGCTAATTAGATAGAAATAGAAATTTGAAGTAGGTATACAATTGCGAGTTAAAAAATTGAAAATGCATATTTCACCAATTTTAGCTAAAAAAGTACATATTTCATTGATTTTATACGCATATTTTTGAATTTTTCGCATATTACAACTTCCGAGCCCTAATTATTATATACCTATAAAACCCGTGTACAAACGATAAAACGACACAATGTCTCGCGTACAGTACACAGTGTACAATAGTAGTGCATTATATTATTTATAGTAATATTATTATGTCACGATATAATATATGTATTATTATGGTCGACGTGACCGAAAAACATGGCAACCGTTTGGCGCTTACGTTCATCAGTATTCGCGTCTCGTCATTGGTTCGTTTCCTGCCCCGGCAGAGCTGTCAATCAAACCCGCGGGCAAAGTATATATATAATAATATTTTACATGCACGCGCCGACCCTCGGCCCGGACGGCGTATATATACAGACGGCGGCGGCGGGACAAAAACACTGCAGTTTGAGTTGCCTGTCGCCTCACATCCACTCGTTAAACAAAATACATAATATTATTATGCTGAAATCCATGCGTAGTCGGTGTGTGGGTGTGTGCGGTGTAGGTAGTTAATTTATTTATATTTTTCGTATTGTACGGAATCGTCTCGTCGTTGTGAATACCACCACGTCTTGCAGTAGCGCCCAGCAGATTTTTGAGACCATAATATAAGATCTACTTAGACTTAGGTAATATTACCTACGTTTTACAAACAATTTACCCATAATTCAATTACCTAATTAGGTATTGTTTCTCGGTGTTACATATACGTATAAATTCACTTTGACGCTAATTGTCACAAGACAATATATCACCCCTTTACCCTCCCCTTTACGATAGCACACTGCAACACTCAGTCGTAATTCTTGATCACCCACCTGAGCTAATCTCTGTTTAGATGTATATATGTACATATTGTATAAACGTATCACACGTGTGTGTCTAAAATTATTTCGTAGATCTGGCTAAGAATATTTTTTTAATAATTTCCTTATAAAACTATGTCCCCTTCAAAAACATCCTAAGAATTTTTACTTTTTTGTTAATTTATAAACTCGCAGCGTTCTAGCGATTTCTAGAGATGCCAGACCCGTATTATATGTACTCCTGTGCTTGGGTAATTTTAAATTTTAATACACGAATTTTGAACGAAAAAGTACCCTCCAAATGCCGTCACGTACGATGAAATGCATCATCATTTAGGTACCTATTTATTATCACCTTATCAGTTAGCACTTATCACGATAATATAACGATGCGATGACTTGCTGTTGTAAACACAGCAGCCCAAATTGTCGGCGATCATTTCACGCCATTTCCGCCGAATATCGGCGATTGTATACTTTGGGAGAAAATTCCGAGTCAACCGTGTCATTACCACTTGCAAGTAGGATTCTTTCCTATCGCCGTAGGGCCACCTCCCGGAAAACTCGGCGTCACGTAATCGCAGAAAACACGTGTCTCTCCATGATGACTCGGGTGCACAGAAATACTACCATAGCTAGCGCCACCGTTCTTCCCGCGATGTCATTGTTATTTTATACCTATACGGCTATACGGTTATATACATATACCTGCAATGTGTTACGGACGAAACTTAACCGCGCGTAGCATGTGATCTATATATAATATATACCTATAATAATATACGCGTGTGCATAGAATATATATATATAATACTATATATATATATTTATGCGACACGAACACACACTTCGGTCGCGTTCCTCTACCCTCCTCGTCCGTCCACCACGCCGAAACGCTGCGTCTAACTTATTATTAAAATATGCTAATATTACGTCATACTTCGCTCAAGTACCCGCGCTCACGAGTATATACATATCGTCGCAGGGAGCGATAAAGACGCGCGGCGTGGATATACGCGTGTATGTGTGTAAATGTGTGGGTGTGTGACGTGTGTGTGTCCGTAATATATATTCGTGCGGGGTGCAGTACAGTGTAGAGTCGCGGCTTTCGGGCGAGGGTTGTCGCGTGCGTGCGCAATTTATATTTACGCTCAGCAGTGGTGTGTTTGATCGGGGAGAGGGTTTACTCAAAGTTTACTCCAAACCCCCCCTCCCCCCTAGGAAATCGACAGCCGATATGATACTATATATGTATATTATTTAACTATCGCTGTGTATTGCATGCGTCTCGTCTCTCGTGTGTTTCTATTTATAGGTATATATTATACTTCTATTATACTGTGGGTGGAAATGTGTAATCAGCACGTTTTCAATCAAATTTCCGCTTATTATTATTAATCCTATTAAAAAACTTACAACAAATAATTCTTGCGCGTAACATTGGATTGGTGCGCATATAAAATATGTAATATATATATATATATATTAATTAAATTCCTCCAAGCTAAATCACATTTCGTGCTCTACTTTATTTATTTTTATTGTTCCCGTTTTGTTAAAAAATGCGAGATTCGAGATAGCATGATGGACTATATAAATTATGTATAAGTAATATACGACCAGGTGAAAAATTGTGTAATTAATAACCGTTTGTGCGTTATATAAATACTGTCGATTTTTATATTATACGAGTATTACAACGAAATTATTATGTTTTTGAAAAAATAACAATATTTAGGTATTACAATACCTCGCATATATAAATTGTAACATATTATGTATACTATAATTTATAATACCTTTTTTAAAACTGTCGTTTTCAAACCAGATGACATTTAAACAGGTATAGTATGTGATTATGCGTCACGTTTATTATGCTTCCAAGTTTTACGAAAGTCGAGTAGACAATATAATAAACCAAAAACCACAAACCATAATGCAATATTATGCGATGTATTTATGGTATACGGACGGTTTATAGCTAGTTTTTTAGGTAATAAAAATCTATAGAGTAGTCAGTGAAATCAAACATTCCGATCGATTATTTCAAAATCGTGCACTTTTCTAAAGACATTTTTAGAAGTTTTCACGGAAAAAGTCACTAATTATTTTATAATTATAATTTATAATATATTATGTACCTCTAAAAGTGAATCGTAGCTGTCATGATATATTGAATACATACAGCGGTGTGTGTGATTATAATACATATTGAATATTATAAAATTCGGTTACAGTAATTAAAAAAATATAATGATAAAGAATACACTTGAATTCGTGCTGATATTATTTTATAGTAATGATACGCGGGTTGACAGCTGATTTCCCCGATGATATAAATACGATTGTGAGAAAATAATGCATACAGATGGTTTAAGATCTCTCGCGAAATTCTGAATATTTCCACGAGGCCCCGGTGTATATATAATATAATATATATATATACGCGTAGTTATATAAGGACCCTCTCGTCGTGTGCCAAAATAACGACACTGCAGCACACTATATTGGAACATTCTCAACAGACACCTCTGTGCGTGTTTATGTCCCTCTCCTCACGCCCAAGCGCCGTAGGGCTGTTGCGGTTTATTTTCCTCCGGAGCTCTTTTGAATCCACCGCAAATGTTTGTAGTCCCGCAGGAGACGAGCTTTCGGCAAACTCTAAAAGGTTTGTGTGTCAACCGTCGTATTATATATAAAATAAATACTGCGTTTATATATAATATATAATATACACACGCCGGCTATAGTGTATTATATACTATACGTTTACGTTAAAAATTGATACGTATATCTACAGTATTTGATCACGAGTTGAGATAAAAAAAAATTGTTCAATAGCATTATATTATGTCTCTGTATAAAGCGTATATTATGTAACCTAATGATGGTGATGAACAATAACAATTTATCGATTTGATCCTTGTAAAAAAATAAAAATATTTTATTTTTATATACATACCCCTATTATCTATCAAAGAATGATTTAATTGAATACCGCCAGGAAAAAAAAAACTTTCCAAAATTAAAGACCAGAACTCCTCACTTGTTATTAGAAATGTAGAACATCACGTGATCGTTATTATTATACACTGACTATTATATTTATGCCTGTTATGGTTTTCATTAGACATGAATATTCAAATATTATCATAATATTATAGAAACGACAATTAATAATTTTTTTTTTAAAGTCGTGACAATGCATATTCTTAGATGTTGACATTGTGCAATGGCCAATAAGTAATAAGTCACATAATATTTTCTAAAACGTACCTCTAATATTGTAGTAGATCTGATAGAGTACATTATAATATTATTGTTAGCAAGACGCGCCCCGGTAAAATGCCACTGATTTCTGCACTGCACTCTTTCTATTTGTTTCGTGGGCGTCGTATTATACAGACGCACACAGTGGGTTTTTGCCAAAAAAAAAAAAGCGACGCGACGTATAACGAAATATATTATATACACAAAATAATATTATGTCTACGCGAAATT